>NC_141879.1:200442803-200745833 GCF_056163025.1 Triticum urartu
TGGAAAAAGAAAAGACAGAGAAAACATTAAAAATTAAAAAGAGGAATTAAGAAATGGATGATAAACATGTATGTTATCAAACCTAGTGAGGTGGTTGGGTTGGTTAGATGTTGATCACTCGTAACCCGCGAAGCTGGGTTCGAATCCTAGCTCTTGCAAAATTTTTGCAGTTTTATATTTAAAAAATACAAGAAAAATAAAATATGGGCCGGCCCGCGAGTAGCTCCTACAGGCGCCGGTTAGCAAAAACAGTAGAAACTGGTGCCTACAGCGCTAAATAGGAACTTCCGCCGCGCTGTATCGACGTAGCGCACACCCCACCGAACTCCCCACTCAGCGTATCGACCGGCCCATTTTTTGCATTATGTTCCCAAAACGAGGTTTTTATGTTTTCTCAACTCGCCTTTTCTTTTCATTTTTTTATTTTTTATTTTTATTTTTTTTCATTTTTCTTTTATTTCCTTTTCCTTCTTTTCTTCTTATTTTCTTTTTCACTTTTTTGCCTTTTTCTTGAAATTTTGTGAAGATTTTTTTGTTATCGAATTCAAAAAAAAGTTCAACCATGTAAAATAATGTTCAACAATTCAAAAATGTTCATCAGAATCAAAAAATGTTCGACCATGGAAAATAATGTTTAACAATTCAAAAAGTGTTCATTGAATTTGAAAATTGTTCATCAAAATAAAAATTTTGTTCATTGACATAAAAAAATGTTCATCAAATTCTAATTTTTTATACATTATTTCCATAAAATGTTTATCAATTTTAGATTTTGTTCATTGAATTCAAACTCATGGTGAGGTATACAATAGGTCTGGTACACAACATAGCATACTTTATAGAACCTATGACTGAGGCATAGGGAATGACTTTTCATTCTCTTTCTATTTTCTGCCGTGGTCGGGTTTTGAGGCTTTACTCAACTTCACACCTTGCAACACATGCAAGAAGTCCTTCTTTGACTATTCCATTTTGAACTACTTCAAAAACTTGTCAAGGTATGTACTCATTTGAAAAAAATTTATCAAGCGTCTTGATCTATCTCTATTGATCTTGATGCTTAATATGTAAGGAGCTTCACCAAGGTCTTTCTTTGAAAAAAATCCTTTCAAACACTCCTTTATGCTTTCCAGAAAATTTTACATTATTTCCGATCAACAATATGTCATTCACATATATTTATCAGAAATGTTGTAGTGCTCCCACTCACTTTATTGTAAATATAGGCTTCACCACATGTCTGTATAAAACTATATGCTTTTTCACACTATCAAAGCGTATATTCCAACTCCGAGATGCTCGCACCAGTCCATAAATGGATCGCTGGAGCTTGCACAATTTGTTAGCACCTTTTGGATTGACAAAACCTTTTGGTTGCATCATATACAACTCTTCTTTAAGATATCCATTAAGGAATGCAACTTTGACATCCATTTGCCAAATTTCATAATCATAAAATGCGGCAATTGCTAACATGATCAGGATGGATTTAAGCACCTTTTGGATTGACAAAACCTTTTCGCAACAAGTCGAGCTTTGTAAACAGTAACATTACCGTCAGAGTCAGTCTTCTTCTTGAAGATCCATTTATTCTCTATGGCTTGCCGATCATCGGGCATGCCAACCAAAGTCCACACTTTGTTCTCATACATGGATCCCATCTCAGATTTCATGGACTCAAGCCATTTTGCGGAATTTGGGCTCATCATCGCTTCCTCATAGTTTGTAGGTTCGTCATGGTCTAGTAACATGACTTCCAGAACAGGATTACCATACCACTCTGGTGCGGATCTTACTCTGGTTGACCTGCGAGGTTCGGTAGTAACTTGATCAAAAGTTTCATGATGATCATCATTAGCTTCCTCACTAATTGGTGTAGGAATCACTGGGACTGATTTCTGTGATGAACTAGTTTCCAATAAGGGAGCAGGTACAATTACCTCATCAAGTTCTACTTTCCTCCCACTCACTTCTTTGGAGAGAAAATCCTTCTCTAGAAAGGATCCGTTCTTAGCAATGAATATATTGCCTTAGGATCTATGATAGAAGGTGTACCCAACAGTCTCCTTTGGGTATCCTATGAAGACACATTTCTCTGATTTGGCTTTGAGCTTATCAGGCTGAAACTTTTTCACATAAGAATCGCAACGCCAAACTTTAAGAAACGACAGCTTAGGTTTCTAGCTAAACCACAATTCATATGGTGTCATCTCAACGGATTTTTAGACGGTGCCCTATTTAACGTGAATGGAGTTGTCTCTAATGCATATCCCCAAAACGATAGTGGTAAATTGGTAAGAGACATCATAGATCGCACCATATCTAATAAAGTACGGTTACGATGTTCGGACACACCATTACGCTATGGTGTTCCAAGTGGCGTGAGTTGCGAAACTATTCCCATTGTTTCAAATGAAGACTAAATTCATAACTCAAATATTCATCTCCACGATCAGATCGTAGAAACTTTATTTTCTTGTTACGATGATTTTCCACTTCACTCTGAAACTCTTTGAACTTTTCAAATGTTCCAGACTTATGTTTCGTCAAGTAGACATACCTATAACTGCTCAAATCATCTGTGAAGGTCAGAAAATAACGATACCCGCCGCGAGCCTCAACACTCATCGGACCCCATACATTAGTATGTATTATTTACAATTAAGTGAGTTGCTCGCTCCATTGTTCCGGAGAACGGAGTCTTAGTCATCTTGCCCATGAGGCATGGTTCACAAGCATAAAGTGATTCATAATCAAGTGATTCCAAAAGTCCATTAGCATGGAGTTTCTTCATGTGCTTTACACCAATATGACCTAAACGGCAGTGCCACATATAAGTTGCATTATCATCATTAACTTTGCATCTTTTGGCTTCAATATTATGAATATGTGTATCACTACGATCGAGATTCAATAAACCATTTATATTGAGTGTATGACCATTAAAGGTTTTATTCATGTAAATAGAACAACAATTATTCTTTGACTTAAATGAATAACTGTATTGCAATAAACATAGTCCAATCATATTCATGCTCAACGCAAACACCAAATAACATTTATTTTATGTTCAACACTAATCCGGAAGGTAAAGGGAGTCTGCGATGGTGATCTTATCAACCTTGGAATCACTTCCAACTCACATCATCACCTCGCCCTTAACTAGTTTGTGTTTATTTTGCAACTCCCATTTAGATTTACTACTCTTAGCAACTGAACCAGTATCAAATACTGAGGGGTTGCTATAAACACTAGTAAAGTACACATCAATAACATGTATATCAAATATACCTTTGTTCACTTCACCATCATTCTTATCCGACAAGTATCTAGGGCAGTTCCACTTCCAGTGACCATTTCCTTTGCAGTAGAAGCACTCGGTTTCAGGCTTGGGTCTAGCTTTGGACTTCTTCATGGGAGTGGAAACTTACTTGCCATTCTTCTTGAAGTTTCCTTTCTTTCCCTTGCCATTTTACTTGAAACTAGTGGTCTTGTCAACCATCAACACTTGATGTTTTTCTTGATTTCTACCTTCACTGATTTCAGCATCGCGAAGAGCTCGGGAATTGTCTTGTTCATCCCTTGCATATTATAGTTCATCAAGAAGTTCTAGTAACACTAACAAAAAAGACACATCCGTGACATTTTGGGCCGAACGAATTTTTTTCTGTCATACATATGACATTTCTATGATGATAATTGTGACAAAACCTGGTATCATCATAGATGTGGTGGGCTCCTACTTCCATGACAAAAAATCATGACAGAAAATGGGCTTTTCGTCCTGGGCGGGCCGGAGACGCAGCTGCATGACATTCTTTGGGCCGTCCATGACGGAAAAAACCGTGGTAGAAGAGAGGGCGAGGAAAATTTCGGGGAGTTCCCGGTTACGGTGGGAGCTCGGGGGCCAAGAGATGCACGCTTCTCTCGTACACGTACGCGCGTGTGTGTGGGGCGTTGGCTCTAACTGAACCTGAGCTCGGCGTTGGGCTCTAACTGAACCCGAGCGATTGCACTGCAGGCTACGCGTTACTGAACCCGAGCGATCGATCGATGGTTGTTAACTGAACCCGAGCGACTGCTGCTAACTAAAGCTGATCGATGCTGCCTCTGGATGAATAGTGAGCGTTGCGGGGGGGGGGGGGGGGTTGGATGAACAGTTCCCGGTGGGGTGGATGAACATGACCCCGTGGTGTTGCCTTTGGATGAACAGGACCCCGATCATCGAGCCGGTTGGGGCTGGATGAACAGGACCCCGTGGAGGGCTAGATGAATAGGACCACCCCGTGGAGGGCAAGATGAATAGTAGACGGTGGAGGGCAGGATGAACAGTAGCCCGTGGAGGGGTGGTTGAACAGGAGCCCGTGGAGAGGGCTGGTTGAACGGTAGTCGGTGGAGTAGCGCACGGTGGAGGCTGGATGAACAGGAGCCCGTGGATGAACAGTCGCAGGTGGAGGCTGGAGGAGGTCAACGGTGGATGAACAATAGCTCGTGGAGGCTGGAGGGGGTCGACGGTGGAGATGAATAGTATCCCGTGGAGTCCCGTTTTGCAGTACGCCACACCCCTCCCGATGAACAGGACCCCCGTTTCGACCGTAGCGCTCCAACACAAGTCCGTTTCGTCCGTTTTGTGGTACGCCACACCCCTCCCGATCAACAGGACGCCCGTTTCGACCGTAGGAGGTCCGTTTCCTCCGTTTTGCGATACGCCAGACCCCTCCCGATGAACAAGATCCCATTTCAAAAGTGGCCGGTCGAACACAAGGCCATTTCCTCCGTTCTGCGGTACGCCAGGCCTCGTTTCCATCGCCTGTTCCGTCCAAGCCCTCCTGATGAACACGACGCATTCCGTTGCCTCCCCATGAACCCGACGCATTCCGTTGCCTCTCCATGAACATGATGCATTCCGTTGCTTCCCCATGAACACGACGCATTCCGTTGCCTCCCCATGAACACGACAACGACGCTGTTTCTCCGTTCCGACCCAGCCATGTACACGAGCCCTGACCGTACGTATGCGCGAGTAGGCGTTCGAGACCCCACCCGTATGTACACATACGTGGCCGTATTTTCTTTCTTGCGCCCTGGCCGCCTCTACTACGACACGTGCGTGCCTCTACATCCACCAGTATATATGTACGTACACGTTCGCGACCAGAATGACAACGCTACGTACGCTTTGACCAGGTGGGTCCCGACTGTTAGGCACTTCCTTGCGTGCGAAGATGTAGCTGGTGGGTCCCAGCAGTCAGGGGGGCGAAATACGGTGGCCCGTCCGGTGGGTCCCTGCTATCAGGTGGAGGAATAATTATTTTGCACGTAATAAGGAGGCACTTCCTTGTTGCAGCTATGGACCCAGCTGTCAGCCTCTCCATGTATAGTCCGTGTCCGATGGAAGCCGTTCCTTGACCACGTTGACCACGCCGCGCCGAGAGCACCAGGGCGGTGGACGATGGCGAGGCCTAGGAAGGGGACGACACGGAGCCGGGGAAGATATGGCAGTGGATGCCCACGCGTAGAGGAGTACAAGGGTTCACTGGTTCGCTTTGGTGTGAGGCTGTCGTCGCCGCAGAATAACAGGGGGTGTGGGTGAGTAGAGGGATGGCCTGGCCAGCGGTGGGAGTAGTAGGGGGCGGTGAGGCCTCCGCCGCATCGCAGTCGGCCACGGGAGGCAGGAGCACGAGGCACGACCGGCGCTGGTTTGGGCGGCTGGAGCAAGAAGACCAGAGGTTGAAGAAGCACTACGGCCATTGGATGGACATCGTATGGTCACTGGAGCTAGAATCGTGCATATTGACTAAGTTGACAAAGCCCTCCGTCCGCATCAACTTAGTAGGCCCACAAGTCAGCCTGCCACTATACTGGGTCCCAGCTAACAGGGGGAGTATTCATTTTTTTGTGCGTAATAAGGAGGCACTTCCTTACGTGCGAAGATATAGCTGGTGGGTCCGAGCTGTCAGTGACGGTAACGTTTTTTTCGCGAAATACAGAGGCCCTTTCGGTGGGTCCCTGATGTCAGGTGGAGGAATCATTATTTTGCGCGTAATAAGGAGGCATTTCCTTGCATGCGGCCGTGGACCCAGCTGTCGGCCTCTCCACGTAAAGTCCACTTCAGATGCATGTCGGTCATTGACCATGTTGACCAGGCCGCGCCGAGAGCACCAGGGCGGTGGACGACGGCGAGGTCTAGGAAGGGAACGACACGGAAGCAGGGAAGACTCGGTAGTTCTTTCCCATGCGGAGGGGAGTACGACTGTACGAGAGTTTACTGGTTCGTCTGTCGTCGCCGGAGAATAACAGCAGGTGTGGGTGAGTAGAGGGATGGCTAGGCAAGCGATGGGAGTACGGTGGGGCGGTGAGGCCTGCGCGGCAGCAGAGCCGGCCGCTGGAAGGAGGGAGCAGGCAGTCCCGCCGGCACCTGTTTGAGCGGCTGGAGCAGGAAGAGCAGAGATTGAAGAAGCACGATGGCCGTTGGATGGCCATCCAACAGTCACTGCTTGTGCGTCAACCTTTTTTTAGGAAAGCCTCAAATCTGTGGAAAACAGCATACAACCCATCTTCCACTATTTCTAATAATTTACAGCCCACTTGCTAATTATTAAGGTTTTTTTGGAGCCCATATTCTTTTTGTTAGCATTACAGCCCATATTGTGGCCACGGTTAAAAAATTATACAAAATTTTGCATATTTCGGTGCGGTCCGAACTGTTTTTAATCCCGAAATTTCGACTCACATTCAAACTGATTTAAAAAATAAAGGTATATCAATATAAAACCCAACAAATTCTCCACGCATAAAAATTAATGTAATTTCTAATCTTGAAATGAAAAAAGATATTTGAAACTAATTGCCGGTTTGATGTGTTTAAAAAATGTACAACCCATTTCTCATTACTGATGGGCCATTTTCTTGGCCAGCCGAATGAAAGCTCTCCTCATCTTGAAAGATTTGCAGCCCAACAGGCCTGACAAAGCGACTTACTTGGCAAATCACAAAAAACTGGGTTGTGGCCGTGGATCCAGCTATCAGCCTCACCACGTACAATACTCTTCCAATGGAATGTTGTTGACCACGTTGACCACGCCGTGCTGAGAGCACCAAGGCGGTGGACGATGGCGAGGCCTAGGAAGGGGATGACGCAGAGCCGGGGAAGACGCGGCAGTGGATGCCCACGTGGAGAGGAGTACGAGGGTTCACTGGTTCAGCTGCGGTGTGAGGCTGCCATCGCCGCAGGGCCTGGCTAGCGGTGGGAGTAGTAGGGGGCGATGAGGCCTCATCGGCAGCACAGCCGGCCACTAGAGGCAGGAGCAGGCGGTCTCCCCGGCGCTGGTTTGGGCGGCTGGTGCAAGAAGAGCGGCGATTGAAGAAGCAGCAGGACCGTTCGATTCAAATCCGATAGTTACTGCTGCTAGAATCGTTTGTTGACTAAGTTGACAAGCCCTGCGTACGCGTCAACTTAGTAGGCCCACAGGTCAGCCTCCCAACCGGTGCGCCCCAGATGTCAGTGGGAGGAATCATTTTTTTCGCGTAATAAGGAGGCAGTTGATTGCGTGCGGCCAGGCCAGCGGAGGGAGTAGGGTGGGCCGGGGAAGCCTGCGCGGCATCACAGCGGGCCACAAGAGGAGGGAGCAGGCAGTCCTGCCGACGCTAGTTTAGGCGGCTGGAGCAGGAAGATCAGAGATTGAAGAAGCACATCGGCCGTTGGATGGACATCCAACACTAACTGTTGCTAGAATCATGTGTTCACTGACAAAGCCTTGCGTAAACAAGTCAGCCTCGAAATCTGTGGCGTGTACAGCCCATTTGCTATTATTTTTATAATTTTTACTCATTTTCTAATTCATATGGAATTTATTGCAGCCCGTTTTCCATTTTTAGAATTGCTGGCCATTTTCTGGTCAGTACCAGGGTCAAAAAATTAACTAAATATGTGGGAAATTTTGAAAATTCGCAAATTTTTGCTGGGGAACGAAATATTCTTAATCCAAAAATTAATAGCCATACTAAAACAAATTTAAAAATAAATTAGTACTATGTCATGTTAAATCCAATGAAATACGTATAAGATATCAGTGAAGAACAAAAACAAAAAAAGAAACTTATATCCCATTTGCTATATTTTTTTGGAATTTTCAACCCCTTTTAACATTACTTTTAACAGACATTGACCATACTCTTAAGCCAGCCCGGAATGCGTCCCTCCTCGTCTTGAAAGATTTGCAGCCCAGTAATTCGGAGAAAACAAATAGGCCTAGCTTGGGTATTCTTTAAAAAGAAATACTGGGCTACCTATTTTCCCAAAGAACTGGTGCATGAGCATTTAGCTTTATTTATTTATTTACTTACTTATTTATGTTTAGGGGACCATGAGCATGTACCTGGGCCGGATTCATGTGAGATCCTCCCTTCCAGTTAATTATGAGCTTCTCTATTGGGCCTTCATCAGTGGGCTGCATGTTATCAACAAGTGGAAAATGTGTTCCGAGTTTCAAAAAAAATGTGTTCCGTATGATAAATAGTATGCGCTACGTACGGTACGGGGCACTAAAGGATCGAATCGGGCAATGACTTCCAAAACATTGTGTTTGTCGTTCTAACAACACATTTATTCAACCAATAGACGAAATATACTATTGATTGTACATTGAAAACAGCAGCAGCAGCAACCAGGGCTGGGGGTGCAACAGAAGCAGTAAGCAGGCCAGAAGAGTGAAGACGCAGCTCTCTCTTCCAAACCAAACATCAGCCATCATTACAAAAGGGCTACCAAAAAAGAACAAGTGTATGCATCAAACTAAATAAAGATCCTACTACACCAAGTGTACGCATCTAACTAACTGGCTCAGTTAGACATTACTATTTATTTTTTTCGAAACGGAGGCAAAAGAATTGCCTCGTCGATTAATTAAGAAGAAGAGAATTGCCCGGTTAATCTACGAAAAACCGGGCTAAAACTGAAGATGTTACTATTTATTAAGCTGCAGTGGAGTCGCACATAGAGGAGTGGGAAACTTCACTGGTTCGGGTGCGCGGCAGCACAGCCGTGGTGCTGCCCACGAGAGACAGGAGCAAGAACAGAGGTTGAAGAAGGAGCACGGCTGTTGGATTAACATCCAACGGTCCAGCTGCTAGAATCATTTGTTGATTAAGTTGACAAAGCCGTGCGTACACGTCCGCTTAGTAGGCCCACAAGTCAATCACCAAATCTGACAGGTTCCAGCTGTCAACGGGATGAATAATTTTTTTCACAAAACAAGGAGGCACTTCCTTCCATGCGAAGATACAGCCGGTGGGTCCCAGCTGTCAGGTGGAGGAAACATTTTTTTAGCTTAATAAGGAGGAACTTTCCTTGCATGCGACCATGGACCTCATGGGTCCTAGTCGTCAGGCTCTCCATGTAAAGTCCTCTTCCGATGACTCTTGTTTGTTGACCACGCCGCACCGAACGCAGCGAGGCGGTGGACGACGGCGAGGCCCCGGACGGGAACGACTCGGAGATGGGAAAATGCGGCAGTGGAGTCACAGATTGAGAGGAGGAGAAGGGTTATAACTGGTTCTGTTGCGGCGTGGGGCTATAGTCTGTGGAGAATAATAGGAGGTGTCAAGGGGTGGAGGGATAGCCTGGCCGGTGGTGGGGTAGCGCTTCGCAGCGATGCGTGCTAAGCAGAGCCGCTAGCCGCCGGAGGCCGGACCAGGCGGTCCCGGTGACGCCGGAGGAAGAAGACGAGAGATTGAAGGTGCATGCCGGCCGTTGGATATAAATCCAATGGCTGTGGATGACACAATCATTTGTTGACCAAGTTGACAACGCCCTGCGTAGGCTTCGACCTATTGGCCCACATGTCAGCCTGCAAAAATGTGGCATATATTTAACCCATGTTTTCTAGAATGTATAGTCCATTTGTTGGGCTGGGTGAACAATTAATTTCGCGTCAATCAGGCCCATTTATATTTTCTAAGAAATCCCAGCCCATTTGCACTTCCTTGAAATACACGTATTAGGTCGGCTCGTTATATATACTCCCTCCGCCCAGAAATACTTGTCATCAAAATGGATAAAAGGGATGTATCTAGATGTATTTTAGTTTTAGATACATCCCTTTTTGTCCATTTTGATGACAAGTATTTTCGAACGGAGGGAGTATAATGTTATGTTAGAAGGAGCAATTAATATCAAAGAATAAACCGGAGAGACCCATTATATATATATATAATTAAGAAATTAGCGAGTTATTGCTCAAAATAAAAATGAGCGCGTTATTATTAAATTGATCCTTAAAATCTTCGCAAGCTTTTGTACGCAATCACCAGGATTTTCCTTGCGTGTGAGTCAAAAACAACCAGGATTTTCCTTGCCAAGTTCCATTAAACATTTACTTTTATAAGTTGGGATGTTTTTATAATGTATATATAAGTCTCTATAAAATATACGATAATAGTAATAATATAAATATATATAATGTGGTTAGAAGGGAAAACATAAATTGGACACAACATTACTTTTATAAGAGACCTGCGTTTTATACCCCACAGTAGGCATACTAACAAGTTCACACACAAATACAACAGAAAAGGTAAACATTCATATCAAACTTAGGTTCACAGGACACGTTCATATCCATAGCCAACATTCACAATCAACAACTCAAAAGATTCATGTATACACAAGCTCAGCATATCTATGCATCCAAATGATTGATAGATCACACGACAATATTCATACATAATTTACAAAAAGATTCAGATATACACATGTTCAGTATGTCTATGCATCCAAATGATTGAGATCACATCCAATATGATCCATGGACAAACTTTAATTACCTAGGGTACAAACTGGTAAATGGTGTTCAATCGGAGGTACTTCTTGCTAAAATTAGTTCTTGTACGAGTAAACTTTCGAGTACATAAGAGGCAGCACAAACAATCTGAACTTTGCTTGTAGGTTTATCCTCAAATAGTGGCCTCGTGCCGAGGGAGGTTTGAACAACTTGGCCACTACTTTCATCCAACCAGTTTACTGGGTCATCTTGGTCCTGTATCTCGCCAAAATTCTACATTGAAGACGAGAAAGGAGGCGGTTGAGAAAATGAACCACCCAAATTTTTTGTGCAGTTCAACTAAAATGGAGCATCCTTGGCGTGCAGACTGATTAAGTGCCAGATGAATATACGCATCAACCAACTTGTCTGGAATCTTTAGACTCCATGCCATATAGTTCGCTACCATATGTGCCGATAACCAAAAGGCGCAAGTTGGGATCAAAGACTGGACTACATTTTTCTGGGCTATGCACCAAGAAATATTTTTGGCGTTCACTCTCCTAACACTTGGAGTTTGACAATTGGTTGATGCCAGTTGATACTCGAATGAATATAGGCACTTCTTGTCAACATCGATGCTTGTCTGAGTGAACTTTGGAGTACATAGCAGCAGCATAAGTACCTGTCCATCTGATCATTTTGTGCAATTCTACTGAAATCACCCGATGTAATGATTTGCCAGCGAGTTCAGGCTCCAAATTACTCCTTTATGAAATCGGCAAACAGTAGCACAATACCAAATTACCAATACATATGACAGGCACAATAATTAGGATAAAGACCAGTACCAACCTGTGTGAGGTAGCATATCAATTGCTATTTCCTTTGACTGGAAGCCGAGATAAGCCAAGTGACTGACAGCAAAGGAAGAAAGCATGCGGAGTTTAGCGACTGACAAGAAAGGACAGAAGCTGTCGAGGCAATGAAGCACCCAAAATTTTTGTGCAGTTCCACCAAAATCGAGCATCCCTGTTGGCACTATATTGAGAGAGTGAGATTACTGTAATAGTGGGACTAGTTTATGAAACATACACTAATAAATAGAAGCACCCTCATTATCTTAATGGTTAAAGTTAGCAACATATTAGTCTTGCTTAAAGAGAGGTATTAGTTTATTTAATCAGTGCCAATTAGCTCAACTCAACACTCAAAGCATTGCCATTTATCATAGGTTGCAAAACTTTAATGTGCAAAGATAAAGGAGTTTCTCATGACAGTAGCACGATACAAATAGAGATGACAACAAACTAATATGGATGAAGGCCTTAGGCCCGTACCAACCTGAGAAAAAAGCTTATTCATGTAGTCCCATAAGAGATGATAAAGCACTAACTAGAATCACACAATAGTATATATTTTTGTGCACTTCAAATGTATGGTTGAAATCACTCTTGTTTACCAGTGCTGAGATTATATCGAAAGATTATCAAGAACTTCCAGTAGAGTTAAAGCACTGGCTGGGATACAGTTCATTGTATTGTCTTGTGTAGTTCCATTTAATGTATGATTGGCACAACATGATCCCTGTTTGCACAAGTAGGAACAAGGTGAAACCTTCATTAGCTTAGTGAGAAAGGATAGGAAGACATTAGCATATTACTCAACCAGTAGCATCAAATTCATGATGGACAATACGCAAAACATTGCCTCATTGAACCAATGGCAATAAATTGACATGCAAAACAATAACACTATTATGTCATGACACTAATAATATTCCCTCCCTGCTCCACCACATGATTCACCTCCATAGACAAACATACACACGTACATGATTCAGCATAGGGTCCTACTAAAGATTTGTTTAACTCCAACAGGAAAATTAGGCAGTAATAAATTAGTGGTACTTAAGTACTCCTAATTAATTAAGTGAGACAGCAAAAGTGGAAGGGCTCCCTGGAGGATCGTCTCACATGTAAGGTAGTCGTTGCCGGAGCCCTTGAATGGCCTCGACTGAGGCCTCTGGCTTCAGCAAGATCGCCTTGGCACTGTTTATTCTTCTTCTTCTTCCTCTTCATGCTCTGTTTCTCTTTCTCCTCACCAGTTGGTGAAACCAAGTACATGATTGGCCTTCTAATTCAGAATTGGTTTTGTAAGTGAGGGAGTACACGTGTACTAGTAAAAAACAACATTATTTTCTCATGGCAGTCAGAAAATAGAGATGAACACATGCATTAAATATCATTCTTACCTAAAGGAAGGTTATGGCGCCAATATGGATGATGAGGATTGGAACACAGATCTCCCTTTGTGCAGTTCCACCAAAATGAACCAACTGTTCCATTCTGACATTCTAGTTAAACAGCACAAAAGTCACATCTTTTAAGAAGAGTTTTGTGCAGTGCACCAAAAGGTCACAACAGCAACCAGGTGAATTGGATATCCCTGTTTGCATAAAAAGGCACAGAGGAAACAGTCAGAGTCTCAAACAATTACAGGCAAAAACATTTGGCTAAACTTGTCATGGCTTATAACAGTGGCATGGCTTCATTTTTACCAGGGGCATTAGATTAAGAACAGCTAAGGCTGCATTCGGTTCACAGGTTTGGTGCAGGATTTCGTAGGAACACAATTCCTACTGTATTCTTTCCCTTCCAACCGTTCGGAACACGGGAAAGGTGAATAGTGTTTCATAGGAAAGCTGGTCTGGTAGTACTGATTCCATATGATTAGAAACATCCACGTGCTGCTCATTTTTTGGGCGGAAGCCCAAGGCAGGCGCTCGCTGCCATGTGTTAGACAGGTTGCTGTGCTGTGTTGCCGGAATAAAAAAAAATCAACCTATGTGTGGTACATCAGGTGAGGACAAGAGTAGTCACTGTGCAGCTGAATAAACAAATAGCATCTCATACTGCCAAGCATGCTACTCTAAAAAAACAAATCTGTACATTTCGTAGTCCATCCGAACACATTCTCTTGAGAGTTTCCTTCGGTTCGCTGTTCCATAGATTTATACCTACATTCCTTTCCAATTCCTCTATTTTCATCAAGACCTATGTTTTCTGCTCCTTTATTCCGAACGGAGCCTAAATATTTGGTAAAAGGGCATGGGACAGTCGGTACACCAGCAGTCCAACACCATGTACGTAAATAGGGGCATAAAGTGGTGATTCATAGTTTGTTGCCCCGAGAAACAAACATCCAAGAAACATATCTGGGTTGGTCCCATTTTTGTTCACTCTAGCCACCTACTCCTATGTGTGGATAGCAAATCTAGTCCTGGTCATACCACTGTGTACAGCGTTACCCCTATATTTCCCTTTTCGACCAAGAGGCCGGTTGGATGACCAGTCTGTACTACTTTCACCCCCTTTCCTTCCTGTTTGTACCAAGTCCGATGTACATACTAAATTCCCCCACCCCCACTTTATTTCTTGTTTGAACCAAGTACTCCCTTCGTCCAGAATTACTTGTCATCAAAACGGATGTGTCTAGAACTAAAATACATCTAGATACATCCATTTCAATAACAAGTATTTTCGGACGGAGGGAGTACAAGATTTGACTCCATGAAGTAGCTTTACCTCTAACAATAGAAGGAAAAAAATATGTGACATTGGACCATCCGATCGAGAGGGGCTGAGAGGTAGAAAATGATGCACATGCAGCGACGTAGCGAGCTGGGGAAGTAGAGCTAAGGCGGTTTCAAATGAAGATATACCTGAAGGTCGTCGGGATGTGGATAGGTGGGCGGCGGGAGGCCGGATCCGCCCACATGCAACGACGAAGGGACCGGAGGACCTCCCGCGCTGGCGCTCGGCCAGAGATAACGATGCGGCCGGCAGCGGGTCTCCTCCCTCGCTGTCGACGACGGCCTAAACACTGCCCCTCCTCCCCTTCACCGGCGGAGGGGGATATGTTCAGATCTGTTACCAGCGGTGAGGATAGAAAGCCAGTGTTTTTTGAAGGGAGAAAGACAGTGTTACTACCCCTATCTTGTTTAAATCTGGAGAGGATGAGAGTGTGTGAATAGAGCAACCCTAGCAAGCAAGCGCGGAGGCTCCGGCCTATATATACGTAGTGAGCAACCCTAGCAAGCAAGCAACCCCTATCTTCGTCAACTCGTACAAGATCGAGAAATTTGATTACTACAATGCCCTCTCCCTCGCGAACTGAGCTTCGGTGCCTTAACCGCACCTGCCTTTGGCTGCATGACAGGAGGGCCAACCACCTGTTGGGCCCACCTATCGTAGACGCAAAGGCAGGAGCAGTAAGCTGAAGCTTTCGCTATCCCTCCCGCACGAGGTGGACGGACATGCAGCCGTGGATTCGATACTGTAGAACTAGGAGTAACATCATTATTGTTCGTCTTCTCGAAGAGGCGAAGAGCCAAGCGCAACCCGAACGTGGCAGTTGCGAACGCTCGCATGGTGCGGTTCCTTGGAGTACTAGCCAGGCTCTTGCATGAAACAAAATTGCTATTGTTTAACAATTAAAATCCATTATCCATTGGTTGATACTCTTTCTGCATAGGTCCACGCGCTTAGCACCGTTTCCTCCTGGGGTCACCAATGTTTATTTGCTAATTAATAGCATTGCATGCAATGGACTAGCCATTGCAAGTCATTAAAAGCATGCACACCTCTCATCTCTTATTGGTTGATATGTCAAGAAACAAGAAACAAGGTAGAAGTTAATGCACCGCACCTAAGTGTTTTGGGACTATTTGGTTTTCGTAAGATGACTTACACACCTAGACGGAGGGAGTAGTATAGCCCTGTAAACCGGAAAGGAGTATTTGGCTTTCTAGAGATTTCAACAAGTGACTAGACTACACCGTGTGCAGTACTCCCTCCCTTCCGGTTTATAGGGCTCAAATCTCAAATCTCATGAACCAAGGCATTTTGCGATTGGAGGAATGTATTTCGTACTTTACAAAACTACCCTAATTAAACTCATGCATTAATTGCGTAGTTCTCTCGTTTTCCTCTCTGCCTTGGTCGCGGTGCACAATATTGAGCACTCCTATATGACTAGCCGCTCTATCTACATGCGGGACATTTCAAAGCATCCGGGCCCGCGTGCCATCCACCAAATCACAGCGAGGTGCTATAGTCGGGACTCACCTGTAACCCCGGTGTGGCCATCATGACCCGTCATATCACAAAACCCACACCTTTACCAGCAGTGGTAAGGTGGCCTCCAAGTTGGACTAGACGAAGCAACCATCATTTCACTGGAATGCTCGTTCAAGCCCTTTCTTCCCTTTCTTGAAGAAAACCTCACTCCAGCCTACTCACTTCTGCCATTTTTCTTCTGTACCGACGAAGGAAAGGTGGGCGAATCAGTTATGCTGCTATATTTTCATTCCAAGAATCTTCTTTTTGTGAAGCACCGACTGATTCTCACATCCTATTCTTTTCCCGTTTTCATTGTGATTGTGGTTTCCTTTCGATTGCTTTTTGTTTGTCAGTTCATTGATGGACCCTAGAGCACTAGGCAAAGAGTTGCCGGCGGACAACCCACTGGAGACAGCGATCTCCAGGAAGCGAGCACTGACCAACGAGTTGACCATGTTGGCGGGCCAACCCATGGAGACGAAGAACTCCAAGAAACAAGCATTGGCCAAAGAGTTGAGGACGTTGGCGGATGAACTCCTCAAAGGAAGTTGGAAGAACAGGAAGGGCCCCACCATGCCTACCCTAGGAACTCTGATTGCCACCTATGTGAGGCTCAAGGCCGAGTTTGAGGAGATAGTCGCTGTTGAGAAGCAGTATTCCCCTGGCAAGGTGATGGCCCCCATCGAGGACGAGGAGATGGCCCCCGGAGGGATGAGATCCCCCGGTGAGCTACACAAGGTAAAAAATAATGGCTTATTACCATAGTTGTGGTTTTTGATTATTTGTAATGTGCTTGCTAATATGTTAGGGTTGTGCAGGTGCCGGTGGACGTCCTTGATGATTCCGATGTCGTGGCTCGTCCTGTTGGCATCGCCCCGGAGATCGATTCCGATGCCGCTGTCCATCCTGTGGACATCGCCCCAGAGATCGATTCCGATGTCGTGATCAGTCCTGCGGACATCGCCCTAGAAATCGATTCCCATGCCGCTGTCCGTGCTGTGGTCATTGCCCGAGAGATCGATGATAAGAAATAGTTGGTCGCGCTAATCCTTCAGGGTAGTTTGCATTGCCCTGTGTTTAATTACCAGAATGATGCGTGTTATCAAACCATCTTAGGGCTAGTGCACTATCTTGTGTGGGCGGATCTTGCTACTTTTGTTTGATAGTGAATCATGTGAACCCTCTCTGAGTTATGGAAACAAATGTATCCTCACCAGCTTTTGATGTAATATATGGCATGATTAGATGTAAGTTTGAACTGTTTATCATATCAGCAGGGCTTGTTTGATGATTCTTGGTGTTAGTAGGCTAGCTACTGTGCGAGCTATAGTACTTGCAAAACACTCACCGAAGAGAAACGTTGGGGCTGATGAGCTCGTGATACGCTTATACTTATCCCTCGTCGATCGACCAATAGCCCTAGCTCCTAAAATTGTAGGCTTAGAAATCAATGACCTAGGCGGGCTAGTTTGGCCTAGTGGGTTTCAGTGATATGACGTGCAACACAAAATCATAGCAGTGCAGAGACGTACTCCCTCTGTTCCAAAATATATGACCTAGGCGGGCTAGTTTGGCCTAGTGGGTTTCAGTGATATGACGTGGTACAGTGCTGTCCTGTCTTCGCGTGTGGTAGCTGTATTGCGGGTACAGTAAGTTTTCTTGAAGAAGCGGAATTCAATGAAGTCATGATGGTTCCTTCGTCCGAACAACTTACAGTGGGAAAGGTTGGGCCTGCGATACGACCGGGGTAGACCAGGATAATTTTGTGCATGGCAGGTGGACCAGGATGGTCGACGTCCCACATGTCGGCGAATGAAAGTATTCTTTCGGATATAGAGGACGAGCAACGAGTATTCATTGTTTATTTTTGATGAAAGCTATTGTCTCCACTGTTACGACGGAGGAGTGTGAAACACGGCAGCCCAGTGAACTTGGCATGTGCACCACTCCCTCCTTCCTCATGTAATGCCCAGGTTATAGCTTTTTCTCACTTTCTCTCTATCTATTTCCTCTCAAATGTTTTTTACCTTTCTTTTTTTAAGACACAATTGTTTTTATGCCTTTTTTAGAATTATTTTTTTATACCTAGGAGCACGTGTAGAGACGGGCTCTTGCAGAGCCCACTCCTTGACTTTTTCAATGCCTCTCTCTCCTCCACATAATGAGTACTACTTGCTATGCATGCATGCGGCGGGCAGCTGGCGTCTTGAGGGGCCAGGGCGGTGAGAGCGGGCTCCGAAAGCGGTCCAGACTCTAGCATAATTTTGGTTTTTATAGTATTTCTTTCTCCATTGATAGGTAGGCCCGCGTAGATAGATAAAGAACATGAGCTGATGAGGCGCATGCGGACTGTTTGACTGGTCAACCAGACAAATACGAAGCTATACGCTGAGCCAGTGACCGTATAATCACCATATCTCGTATACAATGATCAAAGTGAGCTATCAAGACAAGTTAGATGACCCCCAATGCATTTTACTCGGTAATAAATGACCAGGATTGAAGGGGAATCCAAATTTTCTTCGTCTTCTGTCCTTGAGGTCTTGACAAACCAATGCACTATACGGTTATCCGGCCACTCCACCCTAGAGCTCTCACCAAGTGTCGTTCATGCCACCGCGCCGCATACTAACCGTTAAGGTAGCGATGGCATCCCGCCGTGCCGAGTTCCTCACCGCCCACGACCGCACACAAAATGGTAGGGAAGCGATGACATCCCGCCGTGCCGAGTTCATCGCCGCTCGCGACCTCACAACTATGTGGAGGAATTTGAAGATGCCAAGGCCGAATGGGCGGTAGAGCAAGAGGCGGCCAAAGCTGCACAGAGGGAGCGGAAAAGTCAGAAAGCACTCAAGAAAAAAGAGGCCCACTGCCGCAAGAAAGAAAAGGACGCACGCGCTGCTGCGGAAAGATCGGTGGGGTGTCGCCAACAAAGCCGGGAAGGAGAACGACGGCGTCTGGCCAGCATGTGAGAAGTAGTAGTACTAGTAGTTAGTGTGTGTGTGTGTGTGTGTCTGAGTACGAACATGTACCAGTACTACTAGTTACTACTATAGTTTTTAGAGCAAATTACCAGTACATTAGCCTAGACTAAATGGAAAAAATCCCTATCCTAAGCATCAAATGGCATCTCTTTCTCTATAGGAATTGAGATTCATGTCATCTCACTTCCTATGATTTTCATATTCCTATCCTATGAACGAAAGGAGGCCTCTATTGGAGTAACTACTGTAGCTAGCAGTACTGCTGGTACAGTAGTTTTCTTCAAGAAGCGGAATTCAACGAAGTCATGATGGTTCCTTCGTCCAAGCAACTTCAAAGTGGGAAGTGGACCTGTGATTTGACGGCTCATTAGTCATTGTTACTGCGGCGCGACGACCTGGGTGACTCCCTTGGAGTTCTGCGTGCATGGCAAGTGGACCAGGATGGTCGACGTCCCACATGTTGGCGAACGGAAGTATTCTTTCCGATATCGAGGAGCAAGGAAACCACGTGGTATAGTATCACTACTGATTGGTTCACAAAAAAAGGTATCACTGCCGATATCGAGGGTGCCAAACACGGCACGTGCTGGATGTCCCACACGTCAGCGAAAGGAGTGGGACATGAACAACATGGTAGAGCCCAGCGTAAAAAAATAGCGTGGTAGAGCGTCTCCACTTCTTCCACTTCTGGGTCGGAGACCACATGTAGTAGTACTTAGTGGTATGAACGATACAAAGTGCGACCTGGAGACAAAGACACGTCTAGTTGGAAGGTCTCGGGGCATACATGTAAACAAATATAAAAGTTAATATGTGCCTCCAACTAATATAGTAGTAGTAGAGTACTTAGGCACGTACTCCATAACATTACCGTGGATTGCACGTACAACATTTAGTGGTAGTACGTAGTAAGAGACAAATGCCGCCCAAGAGTTCCCTTCTCGACCAACTTTTGGGTGTTTGGTAGAGTGTATGGAGGGTGCATGAGTCCACCCTAGTTTAGCACAAATACACTAGAAGCATGCATGAAGAGAGCATGCATGAAGAGGGGTGTTGAGTTGAGCATGCATAAAGAGGGAACAACTATGCTGAGGTGAGAATGCAACCAAACACACCCTATATGACACGCATGTTCATACCATTTGTGCCTTTCTACTTCACTTACTGCGCTACATTACTCAGGTTCGTACGTCCACTCCTGGGTACATGTTTGTCTCGTAGTTCCAGTCCCACGTGTTCTTCATATAGATGGAATGATCCTTGCATAACACATGCACCTTGATGCTAGATGTCTCGCGTGTTGGCAAAAGGATGAACAAAGCTCACGTAAAAAAATAAAGTGGAAGAACATAGATTCCGGACGATCGAGAAGGAGCAAGGAACCTTTTGGTGGAGCGTCTGCACTCATAATATTTAATATTATTCAGCGATATAAAATTAACCAATCATCTCCACAGTGGACTGGAAGAGTACGAAACACGGCAGCCCAGTGTAGTATCATACTAGTACATGGCTAACCCACGCTATCACCATATTTCTTGGCTTCCGTGCGACACCTATATCTAGTAATCCAGCAGCCTGTATCGCTTCTCCCTCCTCGTCTCTATCAAAGTGCGGTGGGCTGGCGTTTCTGCCATCTATTGAGGTCGGTTAACTATCACATGTTAGCGACATGCGAAGAGCATTCTAAAAAAAATTCCTTTCACATTCCGTTTTCAAAAAGAAAAAATCCTTTCACATACGAATTTTCCTGTATGCTTTGAGCAACTTGCATGTCCTATACTGCTCCTATTTGATACTCTAACTTAGCTAGAGGTTAGACTAACTCATGACTAACCCTGAACTAACTGTAGCCAAAGAGGTGTTTGGGTGACAGGGTTAGATTGACAATAAATGCACTTCATGGAGAGAGAAAAGTGATTTTTCAGTGGTCCCAATGAGAACTATCTCAAGTTAGCACCTCTTGGGTGGGATATTTTTTTTGTTGGGTTCGGTGCAACTTGCTCCAATTTAAACCCTCATGCTTGGATAGTTTAGGGCTATTTGAGCCCCAACTAGCTCAAACTAACTCTAACCCATGGATCCAAACAGGGCCTATGGCCAGTCTCGACGCGGAGCAGTCGCGTGCACCGGGAAGCGGCGCTCTCTCGGCCATCCCGCCACTTCAAAGCCGGTGCCAGTGAGATGTCGCCTCCGCTCTGGCCGGGCATTAATGCGGCACTGACGCTCCTGGGCGACGCTGACCGTTTCACGCGGGAAGCGCGCACTTGCAAGGTAGTATAGGTTTTGAACTGTTTCAGGTGTAGTACTGGTAGTTTGCAATACTACTCAATTATTGCACTCAGTTTCCTAAGAAATTGTGGTAAAAAACATTACTCCACAGCCCACTTCCCTTCTCCTTCTCCTTCCTCTTCCATCGCCCGCGCACGTCCGCGGGAAGCGACCGGTCAACCCTTATATAGGAGTGCTAGCACAAAAAGATGCATGCATGACCACTAAAATTTCCATATTAAAGCGCCGCTCAGGCGGGAGTATGGCGTATGTTGTTACCTTCGGCCGGCCCATGGCTACCGGGCGACGGTGACCAGAGAAGAGGCGGCGGGAGGGGAATGAATGCAGCTAATGTTTGGGTTCGCCTTCCGGCTTAAATAAATGCGCAGCATCACGTGTACCTGCGGGTGCACAAATTGTGACATACGTGTGTGCTTAAGTGGGCGTCACGTAAATGGTGTGTGTGTGAGAGAGATTCTGAGAGACAGAGTGCGTGCGTGCGACTCTACTCTTCGGACATGTACTCAACCTTTTGCATCGGGATATAAGTATAATGGTATTTACTTTAGCTAGTGATTTACGTGGCCATGTTAACGTGGTTGTGTCAAAAAAATATCACTTCCTGCTCGTGATTTGCGTTATATAATTACAAGCAAGATTCTCGTGCATTGCACGGAACATCAATATGCATTTTTTACAGAACACCTGTTGTGATCGACCCATGCAGGAGTAATCCCATGTGTAAAAACTAATGATATCTCAAGAATTTTATCAGAAAACTGGTATCTCGAGAATGTCATCGAAAAAAATGAAAGATGAGAGATAAGGCGAGGAGGAGTGGAGCGTGGTGGTGACTGGTGGTCGGAATGGGCGGAGGCATGGGGATGGATGGCACCGGCAGGCGGCAGCGGCCACCATGCATGCTAGATTGTTCCAGAGACTTATTCCTTTTTTAATTGCTAAGCAATGAGGTTGCGGGAGATAATGATATGGAGAGAGGTGCGGGTATCTTTTGTAAAATTATCATAGTTTGCTTTCTATCCTCAGATATAGATCACATGGTTTGTATTACAAGATGGCAGGCACACCATCACCACCAACTCGTTTTTTATAAGGGTACAGATGATAAGTTTGCTGACTACTAAGGCTGGTCATAGTGGAAGTAACATAAGTAGTAACATAGATGCCACATAAGCAAAAATGATGATGTGTCAAGTAGTTAATGAGGAGAGAGACAAATAGAGTAACATAATATGTTACCATCACCTAGTGGTTCCCAATGCTAAATGAGTATATGAAGTAATAAATGAAGTGATGCATGACACTACATATATGTTACTACCTACTATAGAGGTAGTAACATAACCTAGTAACATATGCATGTTACTAGTCTAAGTTACTCCCCACTATGACCAGCCTAAAGTGAAGTGGAATTTGTCCATGTTATGCAAGTAAATAAAGGTGATTGTTTATCATATGGGTAAGGTTGGATGAAGGGTGGTAGGAACAAATGCTCCGCCCAGAGCATGTGTGTGTGAGATGGAGTCTTAGTGTGTGTGTGGTGTGTGTGTGTGAGAGAGAGAGAGAGAGAGATGGAGTCTTAGTTTGTGTGTGTGTGTGAGAGAGAGAGAGGGAGAGAGATGGAGTCTTAGTGTGTGTGTGGGGTGGGGGCGTGCGTGCTTGCGTGTGTGTGTGTTTGTGTGTGTGTGTGTGTGAGAGATGGAGTCTTAGTGTGTGTGTTGGGGGGGTGCGTGCGTGCGTGCGTGTGTGTGTGTGTGTCGCGGGGTCCTGTGTGGCGGATGTAATTTAAGTGTGCATGGCTTTCATCATAGAGAGGTGATGTGTATGGCAGAGGCCACCAACGATGGGGTGCGAGAGAGAAAATGCCCGTAGAGAGGGAAGAGAAGGTGTGTGCGCATGAGAGGAGTCGACTTCGAGAGAACGTGTTTGTTTGAGAGACACCGAGGAAGACTACTATATATTGATGGTGCATGTAGGCGGGAATTAAACTAAGGGATGGTCTTATTGGTTTCGGGGATATAGGGGAAGAGTGAGAGGCGGGGGGGGGGTAGCTAGAAGGAGATTGTTAAGTGTGAGTGTGTGTTTTACCCATCCAGGTGGAAGTTATGTGCACAAAAGAGGAGAACGATTCGATGTGGCGTTAGGATTGAGGGTAATTAACTACGTATGGAGACATAGAGACCTTGAACGTGCATGTGTGAGATGTATACATGTCACTACAAGAAATATGTCAACTTATGACCTTCTGTCAGTGACCCTCGAAGAATTGGTCATAAATTTATGACCATTTTAGACCAATTGGTCAAAAGATGTTCAGGGGGCTTCAAACCCTAAACCATTGCGACCATTTTGGTCAGAAAGGTCGTAATTTCCTTACACGAAATGGTCACAAAGCAAATAGTGCTAGTCCGCTGCCTTATTTCTAGTTGTTAATGACCAATATAGATGGTCATAGCCTTGTAGATTGTGGTGGGTTGTGATGACTAGGCGCCATCTCATCAGTTTTGCCTATGTGTCATGTCCATGTGGAAGTTTTTGCCCTAGGTTGTGAAGCAACCTATATTTCTATCATTCCCAAAATTCCCAAAAAAATCTCATAAATTCTTTGGGTCATATCTTCATCAAATATGTAAAAATCCTTCCTTGCCTAGTTCAAAACTAATTCAACAATATTCATTTTCCTATTATGTTCACAACAACACTTTATGAAGGAAGTGCTATTTATATATTCTTGATTGCCCTACGAATTTTTGGGCACTCTTTCCTATCCAAATCATTACCGCATGACAAAATTCAGCTCCATTTGCCTAGCAAATCTTCCTCGGCAAATTTCCAAAGTTTTTGTCCACCTAGAAGCATTGTGAAGGAAGTACCTTTTTTATATCTATAAATGACATGAAATTTATACGGTTTCTTCATATGCCCAAATTATCACCCTCCTCCAAATTGTAGCTTAGTCAAATCATCTATGTGAGCCCAGGTTCAATTTATATTTTATGGCCAAATTGGCACGTTGCAAAGCAAGTGTTATGTAGACCCCTCCTATTACCCTCAAACTTTTCGGGCACTCTTCCATACCGAAATCATTGCCACATGATAATATTCAGCTCAATTTTCCTAGTAAATCTTTCTCGGGAAATTTCCAAAGTTTCTACCTCGAGAGAAGCTTTGTGAAGTAAGTACTAGCTAGGCTTACCCAAATGATCTGAAAATTGACCAGCGCATGACCATACCTAAGTAACTTACCTACACCAATTTTGAACTCATTTCATTCATCCAATCTCTATCACTAGTTTTCCCAAGTTTCTGTCCATAGAAGAGCATTGTGAAGGAAGTACTACTTTGGCATGTCCAAATGGTATCAATTTTCTACAATGCTTTCCTATGCCCAAATAACCATCCTCCACAAAATTTCAGCTCAATCCATTCATTAGTTTGAGCCCAGCTTCAACATTCACATTTTTGTTCAGCGTGGTACTTTGCAAAGCAAGTACCACCTAGGATCCTCCTTTTGAGCTAAAAATTTGTGAAGACATTCTCCTTTGTAGATGATCATCCTCAGCCAAAACTCACGCCCATTGGCCATGTGCATTTCCCGTACCGCTACTCAAACACTTGGCTGCTAATTCATGTTTGAGCATCGATCGGTCTTCTCGTGAGAATCTTATGTTGTAATTTTCTTCCTAGCACCAACCTGGGGAGTGCCCAACCCACTAGACATGCCTAAGCTGCCCAGAACACATGGCAACATTACGGTCACGCGGTGACCACGCGACGGGCATGCGAGTTTACGCGCTCTAGAGTTGAGGCCCTCGGCCACCGCCCAAACCTCGACGTCTCGCCACCAAACAATGTATTTATGATTAAATAGGTCCTTATGTAACTAGAAATGATTTTTGGAAAAAATAAATAGCAAACTATGAGGCAGCTGTAGTTCAAATTTGACCCGCTTCCAACTGAATCGGCGGAAATTTGTCTTTTTCACGAGAGGTGGATCAAAATTTTTTACACCCAACCATTTTGTCAATTGTGCATTAAATATGGCCTAGTATTTTATAAAAATGATTCGGTCCAATTTTGCAACAATTATTTGGTAGTTCCTTCACAAAAAAACCTCCTTTCGGGCACTCGAAAAATGGAAAATGGTTTTTTTCGCCCAACGAAAATGAAAACTTCCTTAGGCAACATTGTTTGCCATTCCAATATGCACCCTTGTGCACAATATGAGATCATTTGAACAAACTATGCCATGAATGTGGCCATAAGATTGATCATTTGGCTTGAAAGCCATTAATCTCCACACATGATAGCTCGTTTCTGAGAACACTTTTTTAAAATAATTGCCGTATTACAAGTTTGTTATTTTTCCTAGGAACTTGGCCACATATGATGACACAATGCGAAGGTTTCTCAATTTTTTGATTTTTTTTGAATTTTTTATACCCGTTTCAAAATGCGGTCAAAACGGCGGGAATGACCGTTCCTAGCTAGTGGTTGAATCTTTGAATTTTTTTGGTGTTTCTCTGATTAAATAGATACTTATGTACCTAGAAATGATTTTTGAAAAAAATAAATAGCAAACTATGAGGCAGCTGCAGTTCAAATTTGACCCGCTTCCAGCTGAATCGGCGGAAATTTGCCTTTTTCACGAGAGGTGGATCAAAAATTTTTACACCCAACCATTTTGTCAATTGTGCATTAAATATGGCCCAGTATTTTATAAAAATGATTTGGTCCAATTTTGCAACAATTATTTGGTAGTTCCTTCACAAAAAAACCTCCTTTCGGGCACTCGAAAAATGGAAAATGGTTTTTTTGTCCAACGAAAATGAAAACTTCCTTAGGCTACATTGTTTGCCATTCCAATATGCACCCTTGTGCACAATATGAGATCATTTGAACAAACTATGCCATGAATGTGCCCATAAGATTGATCATTTGGCTTGAAAGCCATTGATCTCCACACATGATAGCTCGTTTCTGAGAACACTTTTTTAAAATAATTGCCGTATTACAAGTTTGTTATTTTTCCTAGGAACTTGGCCACATATGATGACACAATGCGAAGGTTTCCCAATTTTTTGATTTTTTTTGAATTGTTTATACCCGTTTCAAAATGCGGTCAAAACGGCGGGAATGACCGTTCCTAGCTAGTGGTTGAATCTTGGAATTTTTTTGGTGTTTCTCTGATTAAATAGGTCCTTATGTAACTAGAAATGATTTTTGGAAAAAATAAATAGCAAACTATGAGGCAGCTGCAGTTCAAATTTGACCCGCTTCCAACTGAATCAGCGGAAATTTGTCTTTTTCACGACAGGTGAATCAAAAATTTTTACTCCCAACAATTTTGTCAATTGTGCATTAAATATGGCCTAGTATTTTATAAAAATGATTTGGTCCAATTTTGCAACAATTATTTGGTAGTTCCTTCACAAAAAAACCTCCTTTTGGGCACTCAAAAAATGGAAAATGGTTTTTTCGTCCAACGAAAATGAAAACTTCCTTAGGCAACATTGTTCGCCATTCCAATATGAACCCTTGTGCACAATATGAGATCATTTGAACAAACTATGCCATGAATGTGGCCATAAGATTGATCATTTGGCTTGAAAGCCATTGATCTCCACACGTGATAGCTCGTTTCTGAGAACACTTTTTTAAAATAATTGCCGTATTACAAGTTTGTTATTTTTCCTGGGAACTTGGCCACATATAATGACACAATGCGAAGGTTTCCCAATTTTTTGATTTTTTTGAATTTTTTATGCCCGTTTCAAAATGCGGTCAAAACGGCGAGCTTGACCGTTCCTAGCTAGTGGTTGAATCTTGGAAAACATTTGATGTTTCTCTTATTCAATAGATACTTATGTACCTAGAAATGATTTTTGGAAAAAATAAATAGCAAACTATGAGGCAGCTACAGTTCAAATTTGACCCGCTTCCAACTGAATCAGCGGAAATTTGTCTTTTTCATGAGAGGTGGATCAAAACTTTTTACACCCAACCATTTGGTCAATTGTGCATTAAATATGTCCTAGTATTTTAGAAAAATGATTTGGTCCAATTTTGCAACAATTATTTGGTAGGTCATTCACAAAAAGAACTCAATTCGGGCACTCGGAAAATGGAAAATGAATTTTCCGTGCAAAGAAAATGAAAACTCCCTTAGGAAACATTGTTTGGAATTCCAAGATGCACCCTTGTGCACAATATGAGATCATCTGAACAAACTATGCCATGAGTGTGGCCATAAGATTGATCATTTGGCTTGAAAACCCTGAATCTTCACGCGTGATAGCTCATTTTTGAGAACACTTTTTAAAAATAATTATCGTATTACAAGTTTATTATTTTTCCTGGAAACTTGGTCACATATAATGACATAATGTGAAGGTTTCCCAATTTTTTGATTTTTTTGAAATTTTTATGCCCGTTTCAAAATGCGGTCAAAACGGCGGGCATGACCGTTCCTAGCTAGTGGTTGAATCTTGGAATTTTTTTGGTGTTTCTCTGATTAAATAGGTACTTATGTACCTAGAAATGTTTTTTGGAAAAAATAAAGAGCAAACTATGAGGCAGCTGCAGTTCAAATTTGACCCGCTTCCTACTGAATCGGCGGGAATTTGTCTTTTTCACGAGAGGTGGATCAAAGTTTTTGACACCCAACCATTTGGTCAATTGTGCATTAAATATGTCCTAGTATTTTAGAAAATTTATTTGGTATGATTTTGTAACAAATATATGATAGGTCCTTCATAAAAAAATTCATTTCGGGCACTCAGAAATGGAAAATGAATTTTCCGTGCAAAGTAAATGAAAACTCCCTTAGGCAACATTGTTTAGAATTCCAAGATGCACCCATGTGCACAATATGAGATCATTTGAATAAACTATGCCATGAAAATTTGGTAGGTCCATCATAAGAAAAACTTATTTTGCTCACTCGGAAAATGAAAAATGGTTTTTTCGCGCAAAGAAAATGAAACCCCCGCAAATCAACATTGTTTTTCATCCCTACATACACACACATGCAAAAAATTGGTTCATTTGAATAAAATATAATAAGTTAATATGTTGAATGTTTATCCTGAATAAGAAGGTAAAAACTATAAGAGAAACGAAAGAAAAAAAAGAAAAATTATATAAGCTTAACTCTGATTGGTGGAATCAGTTGTGGCCTGGATCGATGACATGGCAAACATCTATCCATCCATACATCCGTCCGCCCATCCATCCTAGCGCTCCGCGCGCTCTCTCTCTCTCGCTCTCTCTTGCAGCAAACCCCTCTCAACCCTAGCGCTTGCAGCCGCCTCCCACCGCTGCTCCCCGATCCAAATCCACCGCTGCTCCCCGATCCAGATCCGCCGCCATCTCCCTGTCCCCTCGCCGCCGGTCTGCACCCTCCCACCCCCCACCTTTGTCGCCCATCCACCACCGCCGGCCCACCCACGTCGCCTCGCTGCTCCAGCCATCTTCACCATCAATGAACACGCCAACTACTCTGTTCGCCTTGCTGCTGAACGAAGACGCCTGCCACGGAGCAGATCGGGCGAGATTCATAGACAAGAGAGAAGAGGAGCCCCCCGACTACTCTACGCGTGCCGCCAGATCTTCAACGCCCAACACCGACGTCTTCCTCCTTGGTCCGCCCAGGCTCCCCCTCTGTCCGCGTCCCTGAGGCGAGAGCATGTCGGCGGAGGAGGATTTGGCTGGTGAGATGGTAAGCTGGTGCTGCGGGCTGGTTCGATGATTCGATTCGTGTTGGTGCGAGCGTCCCGTTGATGATGTGCTGTTTGTTTGTTTTTTTTACTCAGGCAGGGCGCAAGGAGATGGCGCTCGACCTGGAAAGTTCGTTGACAAGGGCGTCCAGGTCAAGCTCACCGGCGGCCGCCAAGGTTGACCCGATTCGCACAGCCCAAATCCCCTCATTTTTCTTCTGTCCCTTCCCAGTGTTATGATAGATACATCGTCAGATCCACTAGAGGGCTCCCTATTTGTTTTGCATTAGGCTCTGCCATCGTTGCAGTGTTTGGTGTCGAGAGATACGTTATTTTTGGGTACATGGCCGGAGAATTTGACTTAGCTAGCTAGCTTCCGATGACTCGATCAATGCTAAGCGCCAAGAGAAACCGGTAGAGCGTGTGGCTAGCTAGCTTCTAAAGGAGACCACGTAATCTGGACATCTTTTTTTAGAAAAGGAATCCTGATATCTTAGCAGCAGAATTAACACTAGGACCAAGTGAGGACGCAGACGTTTTCTGTGATACTGTGAGAGACACGCACGGGGTGGATGCATGCACACTATTCATTTTCCCTATAGAAGTCTATGGTTTTGCATTTTTGTACATCTCAAGCCAAGCCGTATTTCATATCATAGGATAATTCTAGATCGGAGACCATGGTCATGGTGTTGTTCGTACAGAAACCTGAGCCGACTTGCTTGTACAATTAACTTCTAAGATGTAATTTTCCATTAGTGAGCATGGTAATTGGGAAACACTATATAATGATAAAGTAATTAAAGAATATATATTCTTTAGAAATAATTGAAGAATTGTTCATACATTAGACATGAGCCCATGCTGCTGGGGTATGTGCCATGCTCGACGCATTTGATTTTTTGAGGTTGTCTTGAAGGTTGTTAACGCGCAGGCAATGCCCCTGGACCCCATTCTCCGCCCATCCGGCAGTGTGCTGGATGTTGTCCTCCTCGACACGGCCGTCCCCGAAGAGCTCTCTTGGTCAGAGGAGGTGGAGCAGCAAGGCCTCCTATCCTCCAGCGCGTGGACCGACGGCTGCGTCCTCTTGCTCTCCTAGCGTGGTGAGCTTCCCCTCTACCCCCTACCCCAGATCTGGATGATACTTGCAATTGTGCAGCTATATATGAAACAAATCAGGTCTTGGTTCAGTTTTGTATGTGTCGATTTGATTAAACCTTGACTAAAACCAAAGCATCACGTTTTGATTAAACGTTTACATGAGTTGTTATTCTATTCAAGTGGGCGAACTAAGCCATTTTTATTTAGTTTGCTCTCTACTATGCCAAAGCCATCATTGTGAGCTATCACTGCATTACATTTTCCCAGAATTACAAATTAGCCACGGACTTGATTTGTTATTTGGACCACTAGCCTTTTGGGCACCGGATTTATATTATTAGCCCAGTACTGCAAGAATTCCTAAGATTGACCTTTAGGCATCCCTACAACTAACCACATGCTAGAGGATTGGAGCTGGTACATACGAATCATCAACTCCAGTTCCATGTTTGTCATGACTTTAGTCTGAACCAAGCATATGTGCCTCTTAACTCCTCGTCCATAAATATCGGATGTTGACACTCTCCCAGGTCGGTTTCCATCGTGTATATCATGATCGGAGACGTCTGCCTGTACATTGTTGGCAAGGATGAGTATGATGAGCTTGCTTCCTGCTGCAGATCTGACCTCTTCTGTCTTTGCCTGACCACGACCACAACGATGGCGAGGAGAAGGCTACGAGGAGGTGGACAACCTTCAGGCTGCCACACAAGATGACCAAGGTCCGCTCTACTCTGTTGCTATCCCTCTCTCCAGCTTTGTAGAAACACTCGCTGGGTGCTTCCCTTGCCCCTGGCAATGTCAATGAATCATAGTGGTACTGTAGGCACCGAGGAAATTGTGGCATTTTGTTTAATTTGTTTATTCATTTGTTGCAGTTTGTGCACTGTTGTGGTGAAACCCTAGTGTTTCTGCAACCTACAAGTGCGTATGGGCACTGATTTCTAGAAGTATTTAAGTTGACATCTTTGTTGGTTTAGATAGTACAGAAATTTTGAAGGGTGGTTGATTTGCTTCTGTTTTTGAAATAGAGGTGACTATAGTTATGCATGAACAAGAATATGCTTGTAACTGGTGACAGATATGTTCTGCTGACCAGCTTTGCAGTTTGCCACATTGGTGATGGAAATGCCCCTAAATGATGATATCTTAGCAAGTGCTTTCTCCGATGTTTAACCTTGTTACGCTTGTGCATAAGTACTGCCGTTGATTTTGGTATATGAGCACTAGTGTTTTCTGCTTACAACAAGCTATGTATTGTACATGTGTCCATTTTACCTGTGTAAATAGTTTGTTTCATACCCAATAACATGTTTCCTCATAATGAATTATTCGTGCCATGTGAATCATTGCTGCTATCCTGCTACTAATGGATACAAGGACGAAATGCACAGTTTCCTGTCAAGTAGTGTTTGTTTGGTGACAGGATGTTGTTTTTTACTTCCAAGTATAATGCTCCTTTCATGTAGTGATGATACTACATCTATTTCATTCCATGTTTATGCCTCTTCCAGAAAATGTGCTGCACCTACAATAATCAATCTAACTTATCCATTTTATTTTATAGGCCTTCGAGTACAAGAGGCTGCTGCTTGACTATAACAACGAACACGACCAACAAGTTCTGCCAGCGCGAGGCAAGCAACGACATGCTCGGATACCCCCACCTGTGAGTCGCGCTCCCCTTGCCCAGCCGCCCCTTCCCGCAAGTCTCTCTAGATTTGGGAGCACTGCTAGATCCTCTGCATTGGAAACGATCATATATTCAGATGGTATGTTAGTTTCCGTGGTTTTTGATAGGCCCGGCATCTGATGGCGTTAACCATTTCCTGTGTGCTTCTTCGTAGCCTTGTTGCTGTTTTTGACCCAAACCAGTTTGCGTGTGATTGCTGGTACCTATATGTTAGTATTGTTGCTGTCTACTATGAGCTTGAATGTCTTAGGCCCTGTTCAGAATAAAGGGTATTAAAACACAGGAATTTAAGAAACAGTAGGAATGGGAAAGGAGAAGCAGAGCAAAACTGCGGATCTAGAAACGTAGGAAAGCTTGAGAAAAACGAGTTCGGGTCGTTGCAAAAACACATAGGAGTCGGCTTATGCATGGGTTGTGAAGTATAGATTAAAATATAATTTATTCAGCATGTAACGTACTAGCTGCTTTGGTCTCCAAGCTGCTGGCACACAAAGGTATATTTTATTAGGATGTACAGTGCAACTGTCAGCCTGCACTCATTGTTAGCTCTGGGCTGCTTCGCTCTTACGCGAAGACACGAGCTCCGGTTGGATTTTTATTTTCCCGTGAAAGTCAGAGGAATCTGATGGTTGAAATCCTGCGTGCCGAACGCTAGTTCTTAGCAGATTTCCTCCGTTTTGGGTTCCTGTACCTTTTCTTTGAAATTCCTGTAAACCAAACAGGGCCTTAGTAGAACATCACCAGGTCAATGTGTTACAGTCAAGTTTTGGAAGTTTTGCCATGCCATGCTTAGTGTTTACTAAACTGAGGCATTTGGGAATTTAGGTGTAATTTTTATTCTCTTGAATGGATATTTTTTTATTGACAATCATTTAACTTCCACTGTATCTTACTAATAATTTATGTAGATCAGCATCTAAAGTCGTCGAGTGGCTGCTGCTGTGAACGAAGATCAGAAGAAGCCTAGAGATGTGCACAATAGTTTTAGTTGATGTTGCCACCATGTTTTGGTGCGTGTGTATTTGTTTCCGATTGTATGTACACTTGATGGATCGTGCGGATGTGTATGAGCTGTTGTGAGTTTCATTGAGGGATTCCTGGATTTGATCATTTAATTGTGAGAATTATTGATTGTTTGTTGTTGAAATGTGTAAAATTGAAATATGTGAATGAAAAATACTGAATGTTCTATTGGATTGAATAATATTTGGGCTCTAAAAAGGCTATGGCCCAAACAACAGTGGACTGGAATATCGTGCATTTACGAAAAAGGTATAAAAAGGCTTAATTAAATGGACCGTGAAATGGATGAGGCCTAGAAGTAAAAAGTCCGAATTGTTGGGCTTGGTCCATGAAGCCGATCAAAAATTGATAGAAAAAATATATAAAAAGGCCGAATTGTTGGGCTCGGCCCATATAAACACCGAATTGGATCGGGCTGAATCTTGTGCCACGTCAGATTGCCACGCTGGATGCCTACGTGGCCTGGGGAGGTTGCTAGTGACCAAAACGCCACAGTAGACGTATTTTGGTCATAAACGTTTGCGACCATTCCAGAAGAAAGGTCGCTATAGTCAGTTTACGACGCCCGGCTTTTGACCTTATGTTTTTGGTCACAAAAAGGTCATAAATGGAAATTTGTGACCTTTCAGTGACCAATAGTGGTGGTCATAAGTTGACATATTTCTTGTAGTGTGTATACGTGGGATGTGTGTGTGTGCGCGTGCATGATCGAGATAAAAGAAAGAAGACATAATTCATAAGATCAGCGACATGGGGGAGACGGATCGGTATGACAATATGCATGCATGTGAGAATGCATGGAAGAAGTCCCGACAATTGAGCATGTGTTTTTGTCTTTAAGAGATAGTGGCGTGGGCTGGAGCATGCATCTATGGCGAGCAGAGGGAGTGAGGCGCAACGATTGTGCAAAAGAGACCAACCTATAAATGCATATGTATGGAGAGACATATATAGTGTGGGTGATAGGGAGCAAGACTCCATGCGAGAAAGAAATGTTGACAGAGAAACTACAAATAGATACAGAGATGGAGATGCTAGCTAGAGGGACATCCACTAGTTTGGGTGTTGGAGATGACCGTCGGGTGGTTGAAAGGGTGAAGTTATATATGTGTGTGAGAGGGCACTTGACTGCATGTAGAGAGAAACATATGTAGTGTGCGTGATAGGAATCAAGAGTGAGGGCGAGAAAGAAGGTTGATGGAGAAACAGATAAATAGAAAGATAAAGATGCTAGCTAGTGTGCGTTAGAGATAGGAGTCGAGTGGATCAGAAGGCTGGGTTATGTGTGTGGGTGTGAGAGAGATAGAGAGAGGGTGTGTGTGAGTCACATACAAACAGATATCAGAGAGAAATGAGATCCAGAGAGACGGAGTTTTGTGTCTGCGAGAGAGAAAGATATTTCACAACGAGAGTGATAGCTAGAGAGACATACGAGGGAACGCAAGATATCTCTAGGGAGAGATGGTGTGTGTGAGCGACATACAAGAGAACAATGGAGAAATATGAGACCCTGGGAGACAGAGTTTGTGTTTGTGTGTGAGAAAGAGATATTGAAGAGGAAGAGTCATAGGTTCTCATATCTAAGGAGCGAAAGACATCTCTGTATGAGGGGTGTGCGAGTGGCACACATGGGAATAGTAGAGAGAAATGAGACCCCGGGAGACAAAGTTTTGTGTTTGTGTGAGAGAAAGAGATTCCACATGGAGAATCATAGTTAGAGACACATAGCAGGGAGCGAGATATACTTAGAGAGAGATAGAGTGATGAAGGTCGAGGGAGAGAGTACCGTCAGTGTGTTACGAAGATAAAAGATCATTGTCGACATACAGGTAGCATGAGAGATACCTAAGAGACGATGAACGCGTATAGGTCCAGAGATATAGTCCTATATAAGCATGAGTGATAGCTAAATGAGACGAATATCTGGATTAAAGGGGATTCAAATATTTAAATTGGAGATCACGACATCGATAATATCATAATGCAAATTGGTGTATCAAACATGCATATTCATTTGAGTTTGGGCACGCGTGTAATGTTATATAGTTTATCAATATTGGTGATCCATAGATTCTTCAATTACAAACAATGCATGGTTTATATGCAATTAATGTCTAAACGGGATTACATTATATGTTGCGTGTGTGAAACACATTATACATGTTTGAGAAGTAAAAAAACCCGCATGAAACACACATTAATTGGAGACAATTAGCGAGGAATGCATACATTGGATTTCAACATAAAGTGGTTTCAAATATTTGAAAATCCAAATTGACGGATACAACCTTATGAATCTGAGATCATGCCATTTGTAAACCATATTTATGTATAAATGGTGTTGTGCTTTTGAAAGTATATATAAAAAATGATGTATATAGAATGTAATTCCAATTGAAAATGGATCCCGCCCGAAAAAATAAATAGAATACAAACGGGATTCGAATTGAGTTGGCACAGTAAACGTGCACTCTGCAAAATTTGAATGAAGCGGGGAAAGTCGCAGTAACCACCCGAAACCAAAATCTGCAAGATGGAAATCACTACTGCCTATCCCTGCCATGCAAAGCCTATATGCTGGATTTCTATAGGGGTAGGTTTGTAATTTCACCCAAACGTGACGTAACCGCCTCTCACCCGGATTCATACACGGTGGGCGCCAAAACACAGTGTGTCCTCGGACGAAATCGACTCCCTCCCCGATTCATATTCATACACGGTGGGCGCCAAAAACTAACTCTCGTCGGCAAATATTCGGTGTATGCGAGATTACCGTCCTATCCCCAATCGGCTAGTGTTGCTGTGATGTAGTAGAAATTTGAAACGGGGGCTAAGTTTGTAAATTTCCTCGCATTTGAGACAAGCGCGCCCTGAATACATGGTTCCCCCCTTTCTCTCTACCTCCCTTTTCCCCATTCGTACTCCGTGGGCGCCAAAACACCCTCTCCACCCCACCCTCCTCCGTCCGCCACCCCATCCACCGCCGTCCTCCTCCACCATGCTGGAGCTGATACCCCGACGCCGCCGTCCATTACAAGAGATCGACCTCTCTCATCCACGGCTTCGGACCAGGATCCTTGCATCCCATCCTCTCGCTTCATCCCCGTCGTCGTCCACCTTGCCGGTGCCGCTCCTACGACTGTCTCGTCCATCGCGCCCCACCACCACCGTCTACCCTCCTAGATTTGCTTCCATGCCGCCGACAGCCATCGCTACCGCAGCACCGTCAAATTCTCAGCAGATGCATACACGGCGCCGCACCAGAGGCGGTACTCTTTCATATCTACTCAACTTATTTACCGCATAATAGATCGCCACTGCTTTACTCTGATTTCTTGTCTTGGTTGCGAAGTTGCCTTTGTCCGGTTTGCACCTTCAGATCTGGCATGGCACGCTCAACACCATACTCGCAATGCTTATGGTTTTCCCCTTTTATATTCCACACTAGTTAAATCATAGTAGACTAAATTTCAAAATTGGGTCAGTCAATTTTTCAGAGCTCGCCGGAGTTCGCCGGTGCGATTGAAGGGGCTCGGGTGGGGACAGTGGTTGTGGGGGCGGTGGTGGGGCCTCGTCGAACGAAGAAAACTCGACGCGGGTGGGGGCGGGGGTGGGGGTGGCTGAGGAACACAGGCGGTGGGGCCGGTGGTTCGGCCGGCGGCCCGTGCTGTGTTCTGTATGGGAAGCACAGTATGTTCCTTGTCAGGAAGGGGAGCAGGGACATCTGCAGTCAACAGCTGATAGAGCTGGCCTGTACGTGATTGATAGGCTTTCAATTACTAGTGGCAATACAACACCGTAATTTCCAACCAGTTCCACTTTCCCGATTTATATATCCTGGTTATGGTGTACCCCTATTATGTACACTATGATCTGCCTAGTTGCTGTGTGCTCTTGTTATCATGGTTTGGCAATAAACTCTCTATACAGTATATTATGAACCTATCATCTGCCAGCTATCCTTACTTCTGGAGCCTATTTTTTTGTGTACTTGTGCCAGATTATATAAATGCACGCACCATATTACAGCACACATGAGCTCTCTTATCAGAATCCAGTGATAGCACACAAGTGATTACAGGGGCGCCCCTATATTAGAATATCATCTGCATTACAAAGATAATCTCACAACTATTTATGTTTTCATGGTTCTTAGATATTATACGCAATTACAGTGAATATCAGAATCCGCGCATCAGAAGAATATTGTGGAACACTGCAATGACTTACAAAATTGGCAGCAAGGCATTGAGTGCCATTTTGGAAGCAATGAAACTTGTACGCTCCCCACCTACCGATTCTTGTTCAGAATATCATCCTAATGACTATTCTAACCTCGAGGAGTCAAAGGCAGATGGCCTGTCCTGTTCACCCATCAAGGTGCCTGTTCTAATTTAGCAAGGTTTTATTGATTGCGCGTATCTTGCATATGTTGTCTTGCATTTCTTCTACTTTGTTGCACCGCCGTTTGCTTAGTTTACTCATCATATATGTCGAGATGCCACGCCCATCCATTATCAATACATATTCCATCTATCATCATACCATGTTTTTCCACTCAAATGTTGTTCTTGTGCATCAGACATCAAAAAGTAAGAGGGTGATTGCCGAACCTGAAGGAGCACCAGCAAAGTCCTTGAAAAACATGGTGGTGCCGGAGAAATCAGACAACACCCCACTTATATTGGTTGTACAACCAGTGACACAAAACGTAGGACCGACTCCAGCAGATTGTACCCATACTTCACTGGCCACACCACTAGCCCCACCACACAGGACCTGCACTCCAGCAAAAGGTATACTGATTTCATTTGCCATAGCACCAGCTGTACCACAGAAAAATCCCACTCCAGCAAAAAGTACAACAAGTCCACCGGCCGAAGACCTATCCCAACTGTAGAGACGACCAATTCCTACAGATTGGAACCCCATTCCATTTATTCCAAGTTTAAAAGACAATGCTTTCAATGTTGTTAGGGACTACGTGCATATATTCCCATCATGGGAAGATTATTGTGAAGACAAACACAATTTTCACATCTTCCTATCCAACTTACGTGTAAGTGCTATTATTCATGGTTATTATTTTCCTATTTTCTGCTGATTGAACACATCAATGATTTACATTACATTGTTGTAACTAGGCGAGGGTCAATCTAGATAGTCATGACGAGCAAAGCTTTCTTGTGCTTTTCAAGGAAGCATTGCAACAGTATCGGTGTTACCTGAGGAAATCACACTTTGATGGCAAGTCTATAAACGAATTTCCGGTGAAGTCTCATGTGCTAAATTTAGAAGACATTGAATGGAAAAACCTTGTTATGCACTGGTCTCGTTCCCAGGATGAGTTACTATCTATGAAATCACATGACAATTAGAACTTCTACTTTTCTGCATGTGCCTTACAGATCTTTTTTGCAGGAAATCTGCTCGAAGAAGAATTCCAGTTTGACAAGACCGACAGGATATCGCAAATATGCTGCCCGCTGCTTTGCTCTTGTTAGTACCTATTGTCCTGTATCACTGTACTTGCATACATACCTGGTTCATTATGTGATAGCAGTATGCATGATAGCTTGCTTATCAATTGCTCGCTCCAAATTATCTGATCTATATGAATGGTTACATTAGTGTAGAATATATCCAATGCCAATGTTTTTTTAGCTCTGCATTGTTCTTGTAAGTACATGCTGTCCTTTATCAGTGTACTTATAATGACAGGTAGTTGTTCATGTACCATCACTCCGCAACTTATTTTCCTTTGCCCTCCATTTTCTACACATCAGATCTATATTTACTCTTACCATAAGGTTGGTACTGAATAAGTTTAGCCGTGCATTGCTCTTGGTTGTACCTTTTGCCTGTATCGCTGCACTTACATTTATAGCTACTTGGTTAGGTAGCATCACTCTTCATCTTATCTTAAATATTCTCCATTTTTTCATATATTATCACATCTATATTTACTCTTAACAAAATGTAGAATGAAGGCAATGCTTTTGAAGAAGATTTTGTGGTAAACTTCTTGGTTATTTGGTTAGGCATGACTGAAACAAGGCCTTTATAGAGCCTGTCTTCACCAATAATGTAAGTTTGTTCATCTCAAGCCTTCAATTTTTTTGTATATATTTGGTTAGGCATGACTGCAACAGCTGTTTATTTTTGGTGTTTGCATCAAATTTCTTGTTTAAAGTTTATTATATGTAGTTCATAAACAAAAGTTTGTCCTTTCTCAACTTAAGTTTTTAGTTGTACAACCAAGTTCCTTCTTCATACCATGTAAATTAAACTATACAGAGCAAGTGATCTTCTTTTGCACTGCATGTATGCTTCTGTTCTTTATCCGTAATCCAGTGGTGTGGTGAACCTACCCACTACAACACAATGTCATATTCTGCAATGTCTTAACTATGAACAATGTCATATCATTCTACTATTATTTAAACCGTCTCTTTATTTGCCAATCTGAAATGGTATAAATTGACAGCACACTAACCATTGATACTTATGAGTTCTTGATCTGTAATCCAGTGGTGTCGTGGAGCTGCCAACTCCTTCACAATGTCATTTCCTGCCATCTCTTGACCTGAACAATACCATATTGTGTTAATGCAAATTTAAATTGTGTCACTTCATTCGTCAGTAAGAAATGTGATGAATCAACACTGATACTTTTATGTGCAAAACCTGTCATCTGTCTGCTTGTTTATCTTTCAGAGTGAGGAAGATATAAGTGTTGAACAAGCGCAGTCTCATCATCTTGCTCAGCTGCTTGCGCTGCAGCTCCCAAGCAGGGCTAACCTTTCTTGAACTCTATTGAAGTGCTATCGGTTTTGTATATTATTTTGTCGGCGTGTTTATTTGCACTTGTGGCGATCTTTGATGCCCAGTGTATGTAATCTGCTGTCTGCTTGTGCTTTATGAAAACACAACATGCTTGTCACACGAATGCAGGAATGTATAAAAGGTTATTTTCCTCTCGTTGGACATAACGGGAGGGTTTTGTAGCTGGTTAGCCTGTTCACGGAAGTGTCCACTTCCATGACCAAAATTAACATATGTAGTGTGCATTTATCTGCTGTCTACATATGCACGCACGATTTATCGTCATGGAATTGGACACTTCCGTGATGATAATTTTGGTAATGTCATGGAACACTTCTACGACAGCACAGGTATGACTATCTTGATTCTGTCATAAATTTGTCATGGATGTACATGCATGACAAAAAACGCGACCTACTGTGACAAACACGTATCATCACGGAAGTGTATTTTTTTTTGTAGTGTAACTTGGTGATAGTGACTAGAGAACTTTGTCAATTAGTATCTTATCTGGAAGATTAACTCCCACTTGATTCAAGCGATTGTAGTACTCAGACATTCTGAGCACATGCTCACTGGTTGAGCTATTCTCATCCATCTTGTAGGCAAAATACTTGTCAGAGGTCTCATACCTCTCGACTCGGGCATGAGTCTGAAATACAAATTTCAGCTCTTGGAACATCTTATATGCTCTGTGTCGTTCAAAACATTTTTAAAGTCCCAGTTCTAAGCCGTAAAGCATGGTGCACTAAACTATCAAGTAGTCATCATACCGATCTTGCCAAACATTCATAACATCTGCATCTGCTCATGAAATAGGTCTGTCACCTAGCGGTGCATCAAGGACATAATACTTCTGTGCAACAATGAGGATAATCCTCAGATCACGGAGCTAGTCCACATCATTGCTACTAACATCTTTCAACTTATTTTTCTCTAGGAACATATCAAAAATAAAATAGGGGAGCTATGCGAGCTATTGATCTACAACAACATAGATATGCAAAATACTACCAGGTACTAAGTTCATGATAAATTAAAGTTCAATTAATCATATTACTTAAGAACTCCCACTTAGATAGACATCCCTCTAATCATCTAAGTGATCACATGATCCATATCAACTAAACCATGTCCGATCATCACATGAGATGGAGAAGTTTTCAATGGTGAATATCACTATGTTGATCATATCTACTATATGATTCACGTTCGACCTTTCGGTCTCAGTGTTCTGAGGCCATATCTGCATATGCCATGCTCATCAAGTTTAACCCGAGTCTTCTGCGTGTGCAAAACTGGCTTGCAACCATTGTATGTGAATGTAGAACTTATCACACCCGATCATCACGTGGTGTCTCAGCATGACGAACTGTAGCAACGGTGCATACTCAGGGAGAACACTTGTACCTCGAAATTTAGTGAGAGATCATCTTATAATGCTACCGCCGTACTAAGCAAAATAAGATGCATAAAGATTAAACATCACATGCAATCAAATAAGTGATATGATATGGCCATCATCATCTTGTGCCTTTGATCTCCATCTCCAAAGAACCGTCAAGATCACCATCGTCACCATCTTGACACCTTGATCTCCATCGAAGCATCGTTGTCGTCTCGCCAACTATTGCTTCTATGACTATCGCTAACGCTTAGTGATAAAGTAAAGCAATTACATGGCGATTGAATTTCATACAATAAAGCGACAACCATATGGCTCCTGCCAGTTGCCGATAACTGTTACAAAACATGATCATCTCATGCAACAATTTATATATCATCACGTCTTGACCATATCACATCACAGCAAGCCATGCAAAAACAAGTTAGACGTCCTCTACTTTGTTGTTGCAAGTTCTACGTGGCTGCTATGGGCTTCTAGCAAGAACTGTTCTTACCTACGCATCAAAAACCACGACGATTTTTCGTCAAGTGTGTTGTTTCAACCTTCAACAAGGATCGGGCGTAGTCACATTCGATTCAACTCAAGTTGGAGAAACAGACACCCACTAGCCACCTGTGTGCGAAGCACGTCGGTAGAACCAGTCTCATGAACACAGTCATGTAATGTCGGTCTGGGCCGCCTCATCTAACAATACTGCCAAATCAAAGTATGACATGCTGGTAAGCAGTATGAATATTATTGCCCACAACTCTTTGTGTTCTACTCGTGCATATAACATCTATGCATGAACCTGTCACTACTAGGAAAAGGGCTATAGATGGAATTGACACTAATGGCGCACCAGACATGTGGTGCGCCATTACTATATACTAATGGCGCACCATCTGTTGGTGCGCCATTAGTGTGGAAGACACTAATGGCGCACCAGGCACACGGTGCGCCACTAGTAACAAAATGTTTTTTTTTCATTTTTTCAGACATACTAATGGCGCATCTGGGCAGAGTGCGCCATTAGTAGTTAGAAGTACTAATGGCGCACCAGCCACAGAGTGCGCCACTACTGTATTTTTTTTTTACTTTTTTTGCAAAACTACTAATGGCGCACCGTTGCATAGTGCGCCATTACTAGTTTAAACTAGTAATGGCGCACTGTGCCACGGTGCGCCATTAGTATAAAAATTATTATTTTTTACTTTTTTGCAAAACTACTAATGGTGCTTGTCTGTGTGGTGCGCCATTAGTATGTTGGGTTACTAATGGCGCATGTCTCTGTGGTGCGCCATTAGTAACCTGGGACCAGCTAGATATTTTTGGACAGCCACACCTACACACTCACTTTCCCCACTTCATTCCCCCCACCTCCTTCTCTAAGCTTGTCGGCTGCCTCCTCCTCCTCACCTCATTTGCACCATAGATTCATCAAAATTAAGTGTTGAAATTACCTTTTTTTGATAGGTAAGTAAGGGGAAAGCTATCTTCATGTTGTAGATCTACTTTTTTTCTCCCTAGCTCGCTCCAACAACGTGCACATGCACTTTTTGTGGCCTAGATAGATCTATGTATGTTTGTGGTGTTGCATATGTTTGTGGTGTTGGATATATGTTTGTGTTTGCAGGTACCGGTATTTGAAATGCGATAGTTGCCAATATTTTGCCGGAATGTTGATTCATTTCCGTTTCGGCGAGAATTTTGGCACTATGCATTCTTTTTGGTCCTATTTTTAGGGAAAGTCATGCCAAATTTTTTCTTGGTTCTAAAATATCGTTTTGCTCTACCCCGCAGGCGACCATGGTCCGCACGATGACTGAAGGCATCGTGAATAGGTTTTTGAGCTCTACGAAGGCCGAAATGCTTCAAAAGAACGAGATGGAGATAAGATGTCCATGTCGAAGATGCAAGCTGAAGAGTCTTATTGCGGACCCGGATTCCGGGCAGGTGCAGGACCACCTGCTCTTGCGTGGTTTCATGGATGGCTATCGGTGGCAAGGTGATGAAGATGACTATGAAGTCGTCCATGGGGGCCGGGAAAGAAATGAGGAAGGGCAGCAAGACAACCACCGTGGCTCGGGCGGGCGAGAAGACGAAGAATCTCCAGGACATGATCATGACGGTGATGCTGTACATAGTCATCATGTAGAAGATGCCGTACATGATGATGAGGAAGATGCCGGAGCAGACGAAGGGCATGATCATGAAGATCTAGATCCCGGAAGAGCAGACGACGATGGACCATCGATGGGCTGGGTGCAGGACCCTCATATTCAAGAGCTGCTTCTCAAGTAGACGGATAACGCAAGAGCTGCCGCCCGAGAGAAAGCCAAGCTGGATCAACTGGAGATAGACGCGGTTACTCCATTGTATGAAGGATGCAGACCCGAGGATACCCGCCTGAAAGTAATTCTCATGGTTTTGGAGATGAAGGTAAAACACAAAATGACTGACACATGCTTCGACGAGAACATGTCATTCTGGCATGAACGTCTTCCCAAGGGGAACAAGTGCCCAACCAGTTTCGAGGAGGTGAAGAAAGTCGTGTGTCCTCTGGATTTACCGCACGTGAAGTACCATGTGTGCATGAACAATTGCATCATTTATCGGGGCGAGCACGCGGAGTCTACCATATGTCCGGTGTGCGGAATCACTCGATACAAGAAGAGGAAGAAAGATCCTCGAAAAGTGGTGTGGTACTTCCCGATCACTCCTCGTCTGCAGCGGTATTTCACGGACCCTAAGGTAGCAAAGCTCCTACGTTGGCATGCGGATAGGGATGAGAAGAAGCGAGAAGATGACACAAATGATTCGGAGATAAATAAAAAAGAAAAGATGCTGAGTCACCCTAAGGATGGGAGCCAGCGGCAAGCGTTGAACTTCGAACACCCAGAATTTGGGAAGGATCCAAGGAACATCGTGCTGGGCGCGAGCACCGATGGAGTCAATCCGTTTGGCAGCCAGAGAAGCACACATAGCACCTGGCCTGTGTTTGTGTGGATGTACAACCTTCCCCCCTGGTTGTGCATGAAGAGGAAGTACATTCACATGAGTATGCTAATTGAAGGGCCGAAACAACCAGGGAACGACATCAATCTGTATCTAGGGCTGCTGAAAGAGGAGCTAGACACGCTGTGGAAAATGCCAGCCAATACGTGGGATGCTGCAGAGAAAGAATATTTCCCTATGAGAGCCGCACTGCTCACGACGGTGCACGACTATCCCGGTTACGGATATCTCGCGGGGCAGGTGGTCCACGGATTTTCTGGATGCGTCAGGTGCATGGATGACACAACGTATCGCCAGCTAGATAGAGATCCTGGGTCTTTGAAAACCGTGTTCATGGGACATCGAAGGTGGCTTCGCGACGATGACCCGTGGAGGAAACGCAAGAATCTGTTCGATGGTGAAACCGAACTCCAAAGACGCCCGCGTACGAGGAGTGGCGAGGAAATAGACGGGCTGTTGAAAAATTGGAAAGATTGCCCAGTGCTGGGAAAGAAGCAAAAGGCGCCAGAGCCGGGAAAGAAGAGAAAGGCACCAGAGCCGCTAATGAAGGTATGGAAAACAAGGTCTGTTTTCTGGGACTTGCCGTACTGGAAGATCCACCGTGTGCCTCATAGCCTTGATGCCATGCATATCACGAAGAACGTGTGCGAGAGTCTGCTTGGTACCCTGCTCAACATGCCAGAGAGGACCAAAGATGGGCTGAAAGCAAGGGCAGACTTGAAATCAATGGGCATCAGGCAGGAGCTTCATGCTAATGATGATGATGATGATGAGGCAAAGCAGGACACAGAAAGTCATCGCAAAGGCAAAAAGGCCAAGAAGACCGGAAATGACTACCCTACCGCGTGCTTCACTCTAAGTCAGGAGGAGATCGAGTAGTTTTTCACCTTCCTCGTAGGAGTAAAACTTCCTTACGATTACGCGGGGAAGATAAGCAGATACCTAGACCCAGCGAAGCAGAAGTTCAGCGGGATGAAGTCTCACGACTATCACGTGCTGATGGCGCAGATACTTCCAGTTGCAATCCGTGGGATAATGGACGTGCACGTCTGTGAAACGCTATTTGGCCTATGCAACTTTTTCGACGTCATCTCTCGGAAGTCGGTTGGCGTGAGGCAACTCAGAAGGCTACAAGAAGAGATCATGGTGATACTATGCGAGCTTGAGATGTACTTCCCACCCGCATTCTTCGACGTTATGGTGCATCTGCTGGTCCATATCGTGGAGGATATCATCCAACTCGGGCCGACGTTCCTGCGCAGCATGATGCCGTTCGAAAGGATGAATGGTGTCATCAAAGGATACATTCGCAACATGTCACGTCCAGAGGGAAGTATAGCCAGGGGCTTTCTGACCGAAGAGTGCATCTCCTACTGCATGAATTATCTAGGCATCGAGAACCCTGTTGGTCTACCCGTCAACAGGCACCTGGGCAGGCTCGCTGGATGGGGTCACCGTGAGGGTCGCCGCGAAATGCATGTCAACTTCGAGGGTCGACTCGTCGACTTTGAAAGAGCAAACCTGGTCGCGCTACAACACATAGACGTGGTCGATCCTTGGGTGGTAGAGCACAAAACCTTTATTGAGAAGACGTACAATGACCGAGGCCACCAGAGGACGGACGGAGATATAATCAAAGAGCACAACTCATGTTTCACGCGTTGGTTCAAGCAGAAGCTTCTGTCGTACCCTTTACATGAGGATTCTTCCGCTGAAGAACAACTCATATTCGCCTTGTCACAGGGCGCCAAGCACAACCTGATGACCTATGAGGCGTACGATATCAACGGCTACACATTCTACTCCGAGGACAAGGACATGAAGAGCGATGGTTATCAGAACTCCGGGGTAACTATGGAATCCTACACCGGTAACGACAAGGACAGATACTACAGAAGGATCGAGGAGATCTGGGAGCTAAGCTACGCTGGAGAGAAGGTCCCGATGTTCTGTGTCATATGGGCCAAGAGCGTCCTAAAAGAAGACCGGCATTTCACCACCATGGTTATACCTGAAGCCAAATCCAAGACCGCGGGCGCAAACGTCACCGCGAAAAATGAGCCATGGGTACTGGCTTCCCAAGTGGACCAATGCTTCTTCATTACCGACCCGTCAAAGCCCAGTCGTGTTATCGCGAGGAGAGGCAAAAGGAAGATCATCGGAATGGATGGAGTAGCCAATGAGCAAGACTTCGACAAGTACGGTGACCCGAAGATCGAACATGACGACGACGATGAAGTAGAAGCATACACGACAAGAAGAAGCAGGACCACCCTACCTAAAGGACGTTCGTTCCACAGAACAACTCCATTTGCGAAAAGAAGGGCAAGATGATTATGAACAGATAGCTAGCTAAGATCGACTGTATTTAAATCGTAGTCTTCATTTCTTGGGCACTTTTTGATATCATGAATATTTTTAAATTTCATGTGCACTTTTTGAATTCATGAACATTTTTTCAAATTTGATGATATTTTTTCATATTCAATGGACTAGTGTGTGTGTTCTGATGGGGATACAGTTAGGTGGTATATAACTTGAGTGCTCGAACTGTAATAAAAAACAATAGGGTTGAATTGGTTCGGGTGCTGCCAGGCTACGGCGAGCTGTTACCTCTGATTCGACCCGCTGGGGCCGACGAAGAAGATGAGATGACCCTCAGCGCCTGCATAAGCTGGCCCCTGCTTTGGCCGAAGAGCCAGATTCGTTTGGGGGCAGGGGACACCACCCCACAGACAAGACCGCCAGTCGTGCCGGCGCCAAGCCATGGCAAGAACGCCGCAACACTACCAGACATGCCGGACATCCCTATGGCACAGGATCCGGACATGCATTTGGCACAGGATCCGGACGACGACGACAACGACGATGGTACATTTACCAACGTCGATAAGTACTTTGCCGAACATGGGAACGGTGACGAGTTCTGCGGGCCTCCTTCTCAAGAACCCAATCAAGACGACCGCGATCTAGCTGGTACGACGGAGAAACCCAATTGCAACAGGCGTCGTCTGGCGTTCAGTTCTCAGGAGACGCCTCCAGCTGCCGCCTTCACCGAGCCTCAGATAGCAGAGGTGCCAAATATTATCAGCCCCAACACGCTCAAGAAGGCTGTCTGTGAGCAGAACTCGGTCCCATTACAGCAGATCAAGAAGAAGGGCTGGAAACGGCAGACTAAAAAGGCCGCCGGTGCGAGCCAGCCGGCATCGAGTACGATCCGTGCTCAGGACGGGCCACCTTCACCTAAGGATATCTCGAGGAGGGTGCATGTGGCGGTTAGGGCGATGCTACCGACAAATATGCTCAATGTTGCAACCGGTGCTATGCGGAGTCTGCACGACAGTGTTCTTTCTTTGGAGAAGCGGCGTCTTAGAGAGAATGATGTGGCATACCCGGTTTTCGTGGCCAAGGTGCCAGAGGGCAAGGGCTTTGTGGATGGCGCCATCGGGGGTACGATCGTCCTGCGGTTTGATGACATCTTTGCTATGTTCAACCTTCATCCGCTGCACTACACCTTCGTTTGGCTGTTTTCGCTGAGTATGGAGATGCGGATCATTAGAGACAAGACCTCGGACATCGTGATTGTCGACCCCTTCTACATGCGTGCCAAGCTCTTGAGCAGCGCTGGGGACCGCCAAGTCGCGAGTTCACACCTCGAAGACGTCATTCTGGCAAACCCAGATAAGGATAACTTCCTTGTGGCTTACTTTCCTGAGTAAGTCATCCCTTAACCGCCCCGTAACATATGATTTCTTAGATTTCGATCGTTCTTTTTTTCCTAACATTCCGTGTTCTATGCAGTGACACACATTGCACACTCATCCTCTTAAGCCCGAAATATTCCATGGCCACGTATTTCGACCCGAACCGTAACTCCAAGATAGACTACACAAATATCAAGAAAGTTCTTGATGATGTTCTCCCCGGCTACGCCAAATCTGGAGGCGCCTTCATCAGGGCAGTTCGTAAGTACGGCAAGCACGTGTTCTCCCACAATATGATGTTCTGCTGCGTTAAGCAGCCGCCTGGCGGTCAGAAGGATGCCTACTACGCCCTCCATCACATGCGGCGATCGTAAGGGACCATCATCACCTTCTGCTACCAAATAATCTCAAAGATTGGGCCGCGAGCTTGTCGGCAATCCAGGACGCGGACATCAGACAAGAATTCTTTCGCATCCAGTCGGAGTTTGCGGACATCATCCATCAAGATGTCCTTCATACCTCGGGGCAGTTCTTCCTCAGATATCAACCATCCAACATTGAGATAGACGGAATGCTACAAATGCAGGCTGACAACGCCCGCGATTTCATGACCATCATGACAGATGGCGGCTTCATCCACGCTCCTGTCCATGAGTCGAGTCGAAAGTAGTGATGTGTAGTTCTAAAACATTGATTGGCTCATGTTGTAATTAAACTTTAATGAATTGTATGTCTCTTTGGTTGGGACAGTCGTTCAACTTAGATGTAATCGATGCTATTTATTAGTAGGACCATGAATCGTGCTATTAATGTCTTGCTTTTCTCTTCCGATCCTTTTGTTGCATACTTATATATTGCTTATGTATGTATTGTCTGTTGTTTGGCTTGTGCACAGAGATGCCGTCGTATGTCGTGTACAAGGGTAAGGTTCTCGGAGTCTACGACAACTGGGAGGAGTGTCGGAGACAGGTTCACCATTTGAACGGTAACAGTTACAAAGGGTACACCACTAGGGTGGAGGCGGAATCTAGATACGCCCGCTATCTAGCGGGAGAGAGGAGGGAGCGTTGGAGGAACCAGATGAAGACAGTTTCATCACGATGATGCTCGTCGTGATGACCGCAGCTCTCTTCTATGTGATGGTAGTTTAGATGATCGATATCGACTTGTAATGTGAAGACAAACTCGATACTCGCGGTCTCGAGACTTGTAATGTTTTATCTTTGCTCGGTCTTTTGAATTCAGAGACTAATATGATGAATTGTATTCGGAGACTAATCTTCTATTGTATTCGATGAATCTGCTGTTGCTGTGTGCTACTGTCTATATTCTGTCAAGTAATATATTTTGTAACCTGTGCAAAAATCAGAAAAGTAAAAAAAACCTAATATTCATACTAATGGCGCATCACTACAGAGTGCGCCATTAGTATGCCAAAGTATACTAATGGCGCATCACCAAACAGTGCGCCATTAGTATGCCAAGTATACTAATGGCGCATCCATCCGCAGTGCGCCATTAGTGTGCCAAAGCACATGGTTAAATATGGCCCCTGGGAGGCATACTAATGGCGCATGGTGTTATATACTAATGGCGCATCAGTGGTGCGCCATTAGTAATAAATACTAGTGGCGTGATACTAATGGCGCACCAGTGATGCGCCATTAGTAGGCAAAACTGGTGCGCCATTAGTAGCCCTTTTCCTAGTAGTGTGACTCTGATACCACTATTGGGGAACGTAGTATTTCAAAAATTTTACCTACGATCACGTAAGATCTATCTAGGAGAAGCATAGCAACGAGCAGGGAGAGTGTTTCCACGTACCCTCGTAGACCGAAAGCGGAAGCGTTTAGTAACGCGGTTGATGTAGTCGAACATCGTCGTGATGCAACCGATCCAAGTACAGAACGCACGGCACCTCCGCGATCTGCACACGTTCAGCTCGGTGACGTCCCTCGAACTCTTGATCCAGTTGAGGCCGAGGGAGAGTTTCATCAACATGACGGCGTGATGACAGTGACGATGAAGTTACCGGCGCAGGGCTTCGCCTAAGCACTATGACAATATGACCGAGGTGTAAAACTGTGGAGGGGGGCACCGCACACGGCTAAGAGATTGTATGTTGTGCCTTTGGAGTGCCCCCTGCCCCCGTATATAAAGGAGGGGAGGAGGAGGCCGGCCAACAAGGGGCGCGCCAGGGAGAGGGGAGACCTACTAGGACTCCAGTCCTAGTAGGATTCGACCCTACCCTTTTTTCCTTCTACCAGAGGGGGAAAAGGGAAGGAGAGGGAGTAGGAGAAGGAAAGGGGGGTGGCGCCCCCTTCCCAAGTCCAATTCGGCCTCCTCCCTTGTGGGGGGCGCACCAACCCCTTGTGGGCTGGTTAGCCTCCCTCCTATGGCCCATAAGGCCCATATCTTTCCCCGGGGGGTTCCGGTAACCTCCCGGTACTCCGGAAAAATGCAACCTTCCAATATATGAATCTTTACCTCTCGACCATTTCAAGACTCCTCGTCATGTCCGTGATCTTATCCGAGACTCCGAACAACCTTCAGTCATCAATAAACTCATAATAAAAATCATCATGCGGACCCTACGGGTTTGAGAACTATGTAGACATGACCGAGACACATCCCCGATCAATAACCAATAACAGAACCTGGATGCTCATATTAGCTCCTGAAAGGATCGAGAAGAGGTGTCTAGAGGGGTTGGGGGTGAATAGACACTTAGCAAGAAAAGCTGCAGTTTTTAAATTCTTTAAGTTGAAGTGGAGTTTTGGCACAAGTTCAAACATTCACAATACATATCAAGCAAGCATGACAAGAGTATATGAGCAGCGGAAAGTGAATCATGCAAGTTGCAAGAATGTAAAGGGATGGGATTCGAGTGTGCAAAAATAATTGGAGACACGGAGATTTTTGGCGTGGTTCCGATAGGTCGTGCTATCGTACATCCACGTTGATGGAGACTTCAACCCATGAAGGGTAACGGTTGCGCGAGTCCACGGAGGGCTCCACCCACGAGGGGTCCATGAAGAAGCAACCTTGTCTATCCCACCATGGCCATCGCCCATGAAGGACTTGCCTCACTAGGGTAGATCTTCACGAAGTAGATGATCTCATTGCCTGTACAAACTCCTTGGTTCAACTCCACAATCTTGACGAAGGCTGATACGCCTCCGTCGTATCTATAATTTTTGATTGTTCCATGCCAATATTATTCAACTTTCATATACTTTTTGGCAACTTTTAATATTATTTTTGGGACTAACATATTGATCCAGTGCCCAGTGCCAGTTCCTGTTTGTTGCATGTTTTATGTTTCGTAGAATATCCATACCAAACGGAATCCAAACGGGATAAAAACGGACGGAGCTTATTTTTGGAATATTTGGAAAATTCCAGAAGAAAAATCCACGCGAGACGGTGCCCGAGGTGGTCACGAGGTAGGGGGGCGCGCCTGACCCTCCTGGGCGCGCCCCCTACCCTTGTGAGCCACCCGTAAGGCAGTTGACGCTCTTCTTTTGCCGCAAGAAAGCTAATTTTCAGAAAAAAATCACGGCGAAGGTTTCAGGCCAATCGGAGTTACGGATCTCCATATATATACGAAACGTTGAAATAGAGCCAGAACAGAACGCATAGCCAGAGAGAGACAGAGAGATAGATCCAATCTCGGAGGGGCTCTCGCCCCTCCCACGCCATGGAGGCCATGGACCAGAGGGGAAACCCTTCTCCCATCTAGGGAGGAGGTCAAGGAAGAAGAAGAAGGAGGGGGGATCTCTCCCCCTCGCTTCCGGTAGCATCGGAGTGCCACCGGGGGCCATCATCATCACCGCAATCTTCACCAACAACTTCATCGCCATCATCACCAACTCTTCCCCCCTCTATGCAGCGGTGTAACCTCTCTCTTACCCGCTGTAATCTCTACTTAAACATGGTGCTTAATGCTATATATTGTTTCCCAATGATGTATGGCTATCCTATGATGTTTGAGTTGTATGTTTTATTATTGGTGCTGTCCTATGGTGCTCTCCGTGTCAAGCAAGCATGAGGGATTCCCGATGTAGGGTTTGCAATATGCTTATGATTTGCTTATAGTGGGTGGCGTGAGTGACAGAAGCACAGACCCGAGTAAGTAGGTTGTTTGCATATGGGATAAAGGGGACTTGATACTTTAATGCTATGGTTGAGTTTTACCTTAATGAATCTTTAGTAGTTGCGAATGCTTGCTAGAGTTCCAATCATAAGTGCATATGATCCAAGTAGACAAAGTATGTTAGCTTATGCCTCTCCCTCAAATAAAATTGCAATAATGATTACCGGTCTAGTTATCGATTGCCTAGGGACAAATAACCTTCTTGTTGACAAAAGCACTTTATTAAAACTAATTTAGCTGTGTCTTCATCTAAAAAGCCCCTACTTTATATTTAGTTGCTCTTTATTATCTTGCGTACCTATCTAACAACACCTACAAAGTACTTCTAGTTTCATACTTGTTTACGGTAAAGTGAATGTCAAGTGTGCGTGGAGTTGTATCGGTGGTCGATAGAACTTGAGGGAATATTTCTTCTACCTTTAGCTCCTCGTTGGGTTCGACACTCTTACTTATCGAAAGAGGCTTCAATTGATTCCCTATACTTGTGGGTTATCAAGACCTTTTTCTGGTGCCGTTGCCGGGGAGCAATAGCATGGGGTGAATATTCTCGTGTGTGCTTGTTTTCTTTATCACTAAGTAATTTTTATTTGTTGTTCTTAGTTGTTTTCTATCTTTAGTTATGGGTAGGAAACGCAAAATACCAAAAAAATTAGTTGTACCTACTGAACCAATGTTTGAAGAACCACTCAAAATCTATCACACTGTTGAAGCTTATTACTTGGATCATCTTCGATCCCTTTGTGCTCGTGCCAAAACCCCAACTAGCTTAGTTGAGGGCAAATCTTTAGATGAGCATGCTTGTTATGTGCGACACCGTATATCTGAAAGAGGGAAACATTTATTGGATCAAATTCATCGTTTGCAATGCTATGCTTGGAATTTATGCTATTATTATTATTTTACTTGTTGTTCTGAAAACCCTAAGAAACACCTTCCCTAGCAATGTGAGTTTATTGATAATGGAATATTATCTTCATATGCTAAGGGTGTTTATAATTACTATGATGTTCAACAAATTGAAGAATTTGTTGCTTTTGAGGGTGCTTTTGAAATTGCTTCTTTGATTGAAAAGTATGATGCTACTCTTCACAAATCTGAAAATTTTGCCATACTTGAATATTGTTATGAGAATTATGCTTCTAATGCCTATGTTAAACTATATATTGATGAATACTCCGCTGTCCAAGAAGAGACTAATATTTTGCAGGAGTCTATGGAAGAAGAAATTGATGAAACTGTGAGCTCATTGGATGAAAAAGATGAGGAGGAGAGCGAAGAACAAAAGGAGGAAGAGCGGATTAGCTACCCGTGCCCACCTTATAATGAGAGTAACTCTTCAACTCATACATTGTTTAATTCCCCTTCGTGCTTACCGAAGGATGATTGCTATGATGACTGTTATGATCCCTATGATTCTTTTGAAATATCCCTTTTTGATGATGCTTGCTATGCTTATGGCCAAGATGCCAATATGAATTATGCTTATGGAGATGAACTTACTATAGTTCCTTATGTTAAACATGAAATTGTTGCTATTGCACCCACACATGATAGTCCTATTATCTTTTTGAATTCTTCCGATTATACTATATCGGAGAAGTTTGCACTTATTAAGGAGTATATTGATGGGTTTCCTTTTACCGTTGCACATGATGATTTTGATGAATATAATATGCATGTGATTGCTGCTCCTACTTGCAATTATTATGAGAGAGGAACTATATCTTCACCTCTCTATGTTTCCAACATGATAAAATTGCAAGAAACTGTTTATACTATGCATTGGCCTTTACTAGGTGTGCATGAATTGTTCTTTTATGACATGCCGATGCATAGGAAGAGAGTTAGACTTCGTCATTGCTTGATATATGTTGCTTTGTGCTCACTACTAAATTACAAATCATTGTTAATTAAAATTGGCTTTGATATACATTGGGATCCGGGTGGATTCACTACTTGAGCACTATATGCCTAGCTTAATGGCTTTAAAGAAAGCTCTGCCAGGGAGACAACCCGGAAGTTTTAGAGAGTCATCTATTTCTGTTGAGTGCTTTCATATAGTTTAAAAACAACAAAAATAAAGAGGGGAACCCAAAACTTTTCAAAAAGGAAAGTGAAAGTGAGAAAGACAAGCACTGTTGAAGTGGGAGAGCTCCTTGAACTTTGTTCATGCTCACGGCAACTTTGTGAATCTTGATTACAGAAACTTTTCATCAAAAATAATTATCCCCTTCTACAATTCCATTGTATTATAAAAATAATGTGCCAAGGTTTGCCTTTAGGATGTTTACATTTGCTTGATGGTTTGTACGGTGCAGGACAGAAACTTTGTCTGTAGTGCGCGATTTTACATTTTTTGCTGGAACGTCAAATGGTTCTGATTCTTTTTGCACTATCTTCCTATACAAATTTTTTATTTTTCCTAATTTTGGTAGAATTTTTCAAGTATCAGAAGTATGGTGAATGTTCAGATTGTTACAGACTGTTCTGTTTTAGACAGATTCTGTTTTTGATGCATAGTTTGCTTGTTTTGATGAAACTATCAACTTATATCAGTGGATTAAGCCATGGAAAAGTTATATTACAGTAGACACAATGCAAAAACAAAATATGAATTGGTTTTCAACATTACTTAGAGTAGTGATTTGCTTTATTATACTAACGGATCTTACCGAGTTTTCTGTTGAAGTTTTGTGTGGATGAAGTGTTCGATGATTGAGAAGGTCTCGACGTGAGAAGAAGGAAGAGAGGCAAGAGCTCAAGCTTGGGGATTCCCGAGGCACCCCAAGTAAATATTCAAGGATACTCAAGCGTCTAAGCTTGGGGATGCTAGGGAGGCATCCCCTCTTTCTTCAACAAATATCGGTATGTTTTCGGATTCGTTTCGTTCATGCGATATGTGCAAGTCTTGCAGCGTCTTTTGCATTTAGGTTTTTATTTTTCTTTTTATGCACCATGCTGGTATGAGATAGTCCTTGGTTGATTTATAGAATGCTCTTTGCACTTCACTTATATTTTTTGAGTATGGCTTTATAGAATGCTTCATGTGCTTCACTTATATCATTTGAAGTTTGGATTGCCTGTTTCTCTTTACTTAGACAACCGCCATTTGCAGAATGCTCTTTTGCTTCACTTATACTTGTTAGAGAGTGGGCATATCTTTTGTAGAAATAATTAAACTCTCTTGCTTCACTTATATCTATTTGGAGAGATGATAGGAACTGGTCATTCATATGGTTAGTCATAAAATCCTACATAAAATTTGTAGATCACTGAATATGATATGTTTGATTGCTTGCAATGGTTTTGTGATATAAATATGGTGATATTAGAGTCATGCTAGTGGGTAGTTGTGGATTGTAGAAATACTTGTGTTGAGGTTTGTGATTCCCGTAGCATGCACGTATGGTGAACCGTTATGTAACGTAGTCGGAGCATGATTTATTTATTGATTGTCTTCCTTATGAGTGGCGGTCGGGGACGAGCGATGGTCTTTTCCTACCAATCTATCCCCCTAGGAGCATGCGCGTAGTACTTTGTTTCGATGACTAATAGATTTTTGCAATAAGTATGTGAGTTCTTTATGACTAATGTTGAGTCCATGGATTATACGCGCTCTCACCCTTCCACCATTGCTAGCCTCTCTAGTACTGTGCAACTTTCGCCGGTACCATAAACCCACCATATACCTTCCTCAAAACAGCCACCATACCTACCTATCATGGCATTTCCATAGCCATTCCGAGATATATTGCCATGCAACTTCCATCATCATCATATACATGACTTGAGCATCATTGTCATATTGCTTTGCATGATCGTAAGATAGCTCGCATGATGTTTTCATGGCTTGTCCGTTTTTTGATGTCATTGCTACGCTAGATCATTGCACATCTCGGTACACCGCCGGAGGCATCCATATAGTCATATCTTTGTTCTAGTATCGAGTTGTAATATCGAGTTGTAAGTAAATAAAAGTGTGATGATCATCATTATTAGAGCATTGCCCCGGCGAGGAAAGGATGATGGAGACTATGATTCCCCCATAAGTCGGGATGAGACTCCGGACTTAAAAAAATAATAAAAGAGGCCAAAGAAGCCCAAATAAAAAAAGGAGGCCAAAGCAGCCCACCAAAAAAATATAAAAAACAAAAAAATGAGAGAAAAAGAGAGAAGGGGCAATGCTACTATCCTTTTACCACACTTGTGCTTCAAAGTAGCACCATGTTCTTCATATAGAGAGTCTCTTGAGTTATCACTTCCATATACTAGTGGGAATTTTCATTATAGAACTTGGCTTGTATATTCCGATGATGGGCTTCCTCAAGTGCCCTAGGTCTTCGTGAGAAAGCAAGTTGGATGCACACCCACTTAGTTTCTTTTGTTGAGCTTTCATACATTTATAGCTCTAGTGCATCCATTGCATGGCAATCCCTACTCACTCACATTGATATTTATTAATGGGAATCTCCATAGCCCGTTGATACGCCTAGTTGATGTGAGACTATCTTCTCCTTTTTGTCTCCTCCACCATCATACTCTATTCCACCTATAGTGCTATGTCCATGGCTCACGCTCATGTATTGCGTGAAAGTTGAAAAGGTTTGAGAACGTCAAAAGTATGAAACAATTGCTTGGCTTGTCATCGGGGTTGTGCATGATTTGAATATTTTGTGTGGTGAAGATGCTGCATAGCCAGACTATATGATTTTGTAGGGATAACTTTCTTTGACCTTCTTATTTTGAAAAGACATGATTGCTTTATTAGTGGGCTTGAAGTATTATTGTTTTATGTCAAATGATAGACTATTGCTTTGAATCACTCTTGTCTTAATATTCATGCCATGATTAGACATATGATCAAGATTATGCTAGGTAGCATTCCACATCAAAAATTATCTTTTTTATGATTTACCTACTCGAGGACGAGCAGGAATTAAGCTTGGGGATGCTGATACATCTCCGTCGTATCTATAATTTTTGATTGTTCCATGCCAATATTATTCAACTTTCATATACTTTTTGGCAACTTTTTATATTATTTTGGGACTAACATATTGATCCAGTGCCCAGTGCCAGTTCCTGTTTGTTGCATGTTTTATGTTTCGCAGAATATCCATACCAAACGGAATCCAAACGGGATAAAAACGGATGGAGCTTATTTTTGGAATATTTGGAAAATTCCAGAAGAAAAATCCATGCGAGACGGTGCCCGAGGTGGTCACGAGGTAGGGGGGCGCGCCTGACCCCCCTGGGCACGCCCCCTACCCTCGTGAGCCACCTGTAAGGCGGTTGACGCTCTTATTTTGCCGCAAGAAAGCTAATTTTCGGAAAAAAATCACGGCTAAGGTTTCAGGCCAATCGGAGTTACAGATCTCCATATATATACGAAACGGTGAAACAGAGCCAGAACAGAACGCATAACCAGAGAGAGACAGAGAGATAGATCCAATCTCGGAGGAGCTCTCGCCCCTCCCACGCCATGGAGGCCATGGACCAGAGGGGAAACCCTTCTCCCATCTAGGGAGGAGGTCAAGGAAGAAGAAGAAGGAGGGGGGCTCTCTCCCCCTCGCTTCCGGTGGCACCGGAGTGCCAGCGGGGGCCATCATCATCACCGCGATCTTCACCAACAACTTCACCGCCATCATCACCAACTCTTCCCCCCTCTATGCAGCGGTGTAACCTCTCTCTTACCCGATGTAATCTCTACTTAAACATGGTGCTCAACGCTATATATTATTTCCCAATGATGTATGGCTATCCTATGATGTTTAAGTAGATCTGTTTTGTCCTAATGGCTATTTGATGATCGTGATTGGTTTGAGTTGTATGTTTTATTATTGGTGCTGTCCTATGGTGCTCTCCGTGTCGCGCAAGCATGAGGGATTCCCGCTGTAGGGTTTGCAATACGCTTATGATTTGCTTATGGTGGGTGGCGTGAGTGACAGAAGCACATACCCGAGTAAGTAGGTTGTTTGCGTATGGGATAAAGGGGACTTGATACTTTAATGCTATGGTTGGGTTTTACCTTAATGAATCTTTAGTAGTTGCGGGTGCTTGCTAGAGTTCCAATCATAAGTGCATATGATCCAAGTAGATAAAGTATGTTAGCTTATGCCTCTCCCTCAAATAAAATTGCAATAATGATTACCGGTCTAGTTATCGATTGCCTTGGGACAAATAACCTTCTTGTTGACAAAACCACTTTACTAAAACTAATTTAGTTGTGTCTTCATCTAAACAGCCCCTACTTTATATTTACTTGCTCTTTATTATCTTGCATACCTATCCAACAACACCTACAAAGTACTTGTAGTTTCATACTTGTTTCCGGTAAAGCAAACGTCAAGTGTGCGTAGAGTTGTATCGGTGGTCGATAAAACTTGAGGGAATATTTGTTCTACCTTCAGCTCCTCGTTGGGTTCGACACTCTTACTTATCGAAAGAGGCTACAATTGATTCCCTATACTTGTGGGTTATCAGAGGCTCCCAAGTGACACCTAACCAATCTAGGAGACACCACTCTCCAAAAGGTAATATATGGTGTGTTGATGATGAACTCCTTGCTCTTGTGCTTCAAATGATAGTCTCCCCAACACTCAACTCTCTCTCATAGGATTGGATTTGGTAGAAAGATGATTTGAGTGGAAAGCAACTTGGGGCAGGCTAGAGATCAAGATTTATGTGGTTGGAATGGAATATCTTGACCTCAACACAAGTGTAGGTGGTTCTCTCTCAGAAAATGTATGTTGGAAGTGTAGGCATGTTTTGATGGATCTCTCCAGAAATGAAGAGTGGGTGGAGGGGTATATATAGCCTCCACACAAAGTCTAACCGTTACACATAAATCACCAAACTCGGTGGGATCGAATTATATCGGGACGGGAGGCACATAGATATAACAATGATCCAATCATCGAGCGGTAAACCTTTTGGTCAACCGATTTGCCGTCCTTGGTAAAATCAAGATGTCCAGTAGTTGGCATGGGAGTTTTCATACCTTTGCTTTCTTGCATGTTGAACTTCTTGAATAAGTCCTTGGTGTACTTTGTTTGAGAAACAAAGGTGCCTTCCTTAGTTTGCTTGATTTGCAACCCAAGAAAGAACTTGAGTTCACTCATCATAGACATCTCAAACTTCCCCGACATTAGCTTTCCAAACTTCTCACTAATATGAGGGTTAGTTGAGCCAAATATGATATCATCAACATAAATTTGGCATACAAATAATTCACCATTAACCCTTTTAGTAAAAAGAGTAGAATCTATTTTTCCAATATCAAAGCCTTTTTCAATAAGGAACTTGGTTAAGAATTTATACCACGCTCTAGTAGCTTGTTTAAAACCATAAAGAGCTTTGTGAAGTTTGCAAACATGATCAAGTTTCTTAGGATTGACAAAACCGGGAGGTTGTTTAACATAAACTTCCTCCTCAATTTCACCATTTAGAGAAGCACTTTTAATGTCCATTTGGTATAAAGTGATATCCTGGTGATTAGCATAGGCAAGTAAGATGCGGATGGACTCAATTCTAACAACGGGGGCATATGTGTCACCGTAGTCCATACCTTCGACTTGAGTGTAGCCTTGGGAGATGAGACGAGCTTTGTTGCGGACGACTTGACCATCTTCGTCTTGCTTGTTACGAAACACCCATTTGGTACCAATGATATTGTGGTTGTTGTCAGGCTTCTCGATCAATGTCCATACTTGATTTCTCTCAAAGTTGTGTAGCTCTTCATGCATGGCGTTTATCCAATCCGGATCTTCCAATGCTTCTTCAACCTTCATAGGTTCAATACTAGAGATGAATGAATAATGTTCACAAAAATTAGCCAAACGAGTTTTAGAGCGAGTGATTCTCCCGGTTTGAATATCATTGAAGATTTGTTCGACGGGATGATCTCTTGAGACTCTTGCTCGAACTCGTGGGAGCTTTTGCTTGGGTCGGGGTAGAACATCTTCTTCCTCTTGTCCTTCTTCTTGGCCTTCTTCATTGTTGACGTTTCCATTCTCTCGTCATGGTGGAGAAGGAGGTTGATGAGGTTCATCTTGGTGTACTTCCTCATTTTCTTCATCTTGATGTGTCCCACTTGTGGATGCTCCCATGTCGACTCTTGGTTCACCTTGTCGTGAGGTGGAAGCCTCCACTTGGACGGACGAGGTACTCTCCTTCACCTCCTTTGGTCGAATCTTTCCAATATACATGTCTTGGATTGCTTCCGAAGGGTCTTTATCTCCTACATCAATTGGCAATTGCTCTACTTGCGAGCCGTTAGATTCATCAAACTTCACAACTACCGTATCTTCAACCTTTCGGGTGAAATTGTTGTAGAAACGGTAAGTGTGAGAGTTTGAGCCATAACCAAGTAGGAAACCCTCATGAGATTTAGGAGAAAATTTAGAATGATGATGCTTATCAAGAATGTAGCACTTTGAGCCAAATACTCAAATGTATCCAACTTGGGGTTTGTTACCGGTCAGGAGCTCGTATGCCGTCTTGCCGAGTAGCTTGTGAAGATAGAAGCGATTTGTTGCATGACTAGCTGTCTCAACCGCTTCCGCCCAAAAGTGTGTTGGAGTCTTGTACTCATCAAACATCGTTCTTTCCATGTCAATAAGAGTTTGATTCTTCCTCTCAACAACTCCATTTTGTTGAGGCGTGTACGTAGCCGAGAACTCATGTGAAATCCCTTCTTCATCAAGAAAGGTATCCACATTTGCGTTCTTGAACTTTGTTCCGTTGTCGCTACGAACCTTCTTGATCTTCCCTTCAACTTGATTTTGGGCCTTCCTAGCGAAGTTCTTGAAGATCTTTTGGGCTTGCGATTTATCATCAAGAAAGAACACCCACGTAAATCTTGAAAAATCATCAACTATAACTAGACCAAATGAGTTACCACCGAGACTCTTGTAGGCATTAGGACCAAAGAGATCCATATGAAGTAGCTCGAGCGGTCTTCTCATGGTTATTATGTTCTTCATAGGGTGACTTCTTCCAACTTGTTTTCCTGCTTGACAAGCACTACAAAGTCTATCCTTGTCAAATATGACATCTTTTACTCCAAGGATATGATCACCTTTAATAACCTTATCAAGATTTCGCATGCCCACATGACCTAACCTTCTATGCCACAACCAACCTTTCAAGGATTTAGCAATTAGGAAAGTTCTAGGTTGAGCCTTTTTAGTGAAATCAACAATATATAGATCACCTCTACGTGTACCGATAAAGACCATTTATGATTATCTCTATGAAACACTTGGCAATCTACTTCAGTAAATAGGACGTTGAAACCAAAGTCAGCAAGTCTAGATACGGAAATTAAATTGTAGCCAAGCGATTCTACAAGCATAACATTTTGTATGGAGCTATCATGTGAGATGGCCACCTTACCAAGGCCAACCACCTTACCCTTTGAGTTATCACCGAAAGTGACATACTTTCGAGGGCCGTCATTTTCAGCAAGCTCACGAAACATATCTTTGTCTCCGGTCATATGATTAGTACATACACTATTAAGGACCCATTCTTTTCCTCCAGCCATGTAGCCACGAAGATTAGCCATAAGACCAAAGTGTCTCATCGCATCATCAAGATCATAGTCACTATCATCATCCTCATCATAGTGTCCATGTTCAACATCGTCATGTGGTGGATCAATTCCTAGAGAGAGTGATTCATTAGAAGTACGACCGTAACAATTTTCATCTCTATGAATTCTAATGACTTCAGAAATGATATTGCTAATGATTCCAACATCTCCTTTGGCACTCGTGAGATTTGTAAGCTCAAGTAAACAATCACCAAATTTGGGATCATTGGAACTCATCTTACTCAAGGCAATAGACTTATGAAGAATCTCATCTAAGTTTTTCAAGGAATAGTTTGGAAAACGTTCCTCAAGGAATCTCCATATGGTGTAGGCACAATCAAGAGCAGGCAAGCTAGCAAGCAAGTTTCTAGGCAAACCTGTAGTGATTAAATTGACAGTTCTAAGATTACGAATCATGTCAATAGACTCATCAAGGGTAGGATGCAAAGGATCAACATGAGGTGCGCAAGGGCTAGTAATGTACTTGTTCAAGTGATATTCATTGAAAATCTCAAGAATCTCATTTTTCCACTCGTGAAAGTACTCTCCATCAAGAACAGGCACTCTACGTCTAAGACTCCCCAACGTAGACTCATCCATCTTCCTCCAAAGGCGTTTAAACCAAAGCAATGGAGACCAATGCTCTGATACCAATTGAAAGGATCAAGAAGAGGTGTCTAGAGGGGGGTGAATAGACTCTTAGCAATAAAATTTGCAGTTTTTAAATTCTTTAAGTTGAAGTGGAGTTTTGGCACAAGTTCAAACATTCACAATACATATCAAGCAAGCATGACAAGAGTATATGAGCAAGGGAAAGTAAATCATGCAAGTTGCAAGAATGTAAAGGGATGGGATTGGAGTGTGCAAACACAATTGGAGACACATATATTTTTGGCGTGGTTCTGATAGGTGGTGCTATCGTACATCCACGTTGATGGAGACTTCAACCCACGAAGGGTAATGGTTGCGCGAGCAAAGAAGTGCTCCACCCATGAGGGGTCCACGAAGAAGCAACCTTGTCTATCCCACCATGGCCATCGCCCACTGCTACCTCTTGAGCTTGCGTTGGATTTCCCCGAAGAGGAAGGGATGATGGAGCAGAGTAGCGTAAGTATTTCCCTCAGTTTTTGAGAACCAAGGTATCAATCCAGTAGGAGGCCACGCAAAAGTCCCTCGTACCTGCACAAAACGATAGCTACTCGCAACCAATGCGATTAGGGGTTGTCAATCCCTTCATGGTCACTTACGAGAGTGAGATCTGATAGATATAATATTTTTGGTATTTTTGCAAAGTAAAAAGTAAAGGCAAAGTAAAAAGCAAAGCAAGATTAAAGTGATGGAGATTAATATGATGAGAATAGACCCCGGGGCCATAGGTTTCACTAGTGGCTTCTCTCAAGAGCATAAGTATTCTACGGTGGGTGAACAAATTACTGTTGAGCAATTGACAGAATTGAGCATAGTTATGAGAATATCTAGGCATGATCATGTATATAGGCATCACGTCCGTCACAAGTAGACCGAAGCGATTCTGCATCTACTACTATTACTCCACTCATCAACTGCTATCCAGCATGCATCTAGAGTATTAAGTTAAAAACAGAGTAACGCCTTAAGCAAGATGGCATGATGTAGAGAGATAAATTCATGCAATATGAAATAAACCCCATCTTGTTATCCTCGATGGCAACGATACAATACGTGCCTTGCTGCCCCTTCTATCACTGGGAAAGGACACCGCAAGATCGAACCCAAAGCTAAGCACTTCTCCCATGGCAAGAACTACCAATCTAGTTGGCCAAACCAAACGGATAATTCGAAGAGACTTGCAAAGATAACCAATCATACATAAAAGAATTCAGAGAAGATTCAAATATAATTCATAGATAGACTTGATCATAAACCCACAATTCACCGGTCTCAACAAACACACCGCAAAAAGAAGAAGATTACATCGAATAGATCCCCACGAGAGAGGGGGAGAACTTTGTATTGAGATCCAAAAAGAGAGAAGAAGCCATGTAGCTACTAACTATGGACCCGAAGGTCTGAGGTAAACTACTCACACTTCATCGGAGGGGCTATGATGATGTAGAAGCCCTCCGTGATGACGGCCCTCTCCGGCGGAGCTCCGGAACAGGCCCCAAGATGGGATCTCGTGGATACAGAAAGTTGCGGCGGTGGAATTAGGTTTTTGGCTCCTATTCTGATCATTTGGGGGTACGTAGGTATATAAAGGAGGAAGGAGTACGTCGGTGGAGCACCGAGGGGCCCACAAGGCAGGGGACGCGCCCGAGGGGGGGCGCCCGCACCCTTGTGACCGCCTCTTTGACTCCTTGGAGTAGGGTCCAAGTCTCCTGGATCACGTTCGGTGAGAAAATCACGTTCCCGAAGGTTTTATTCCAGTTGGACTCTGTTTGATATTCTGTTTCTCCGAAATATTGAAATAGGCAAAAAACAGCAATTCTGGGCTGGGCCTCCGGTTAATAGGTTAGTCCCAAAAATAATATAAAAGTGGAAAATAAAGCCCAATATAGTCCAAAACAGTAGATAATATAGCATGGAGCAATCAAAAATTATAGATACGTTGGAGACGTATCAGGCATCCCCAAGCTTAATTCCTGCTCGTCCTCGAGTAGGTAAATGATAAAAAGAGAATTTTTGATGCGGAGTGCTACTTGGCATAATTTCAATGCAAATCTTCTTAATTGTGGTATGAATATTCAGATTAGGAAGATTCAAGAAAAAAGTTCATATTGACATAAAGAATAAAAATATTTCAAGCAAACCAACAAAGCAATTATGTTTTCTTAAAGTAACATGGCCAAAGAAAGTTCATCCCTACAAAATCATATAGTTTAGTCATACTCCATTTTCATCACACAAGAATGCTCTCATCATGCACAACCCCGATGACAAGCCAAGCAATTGTTTCATACCTTAATACTTCAAACTCATAAACTTTCACGCAATACATGAGCGTGAGCCATGGATATAACACTATGGGTGGAATAGAATATAATGGTGGGGGTTATGTGGAGAAGACAAAAAAGGAGAAAGTCTCACATCAACGAGGCTAATCAATGGGCTATGGAGATGCCCATCAATTGATGTTAATGCAAGGAGTAGGGATTGCCATGCAATGGATGCACTAGAGCTATAAATGTATGAAAGCTCAACAAAAGAAACTAAGTGGGTGTGCATCCAACTTGCTTGCTCACGAAGACCTAGGGCACTTGAGGAGGCCCATTGTTGGAATATACAAGCCAAGTTCTATAATGAAAATTCCCACTAGTATATAAAAGTGATAACTCAAGAGACTCTCTATATGAAGAACATGGTGCTACTTTGAAGCACAAGTGTGGAAAAAGGAATAGTAGCATTGCCCCTTTTTATTTATTTTCTCTTTTTTTGGGCCTTCTTCTTTTTTTTGGCCTTTTTTTGGGACAATGCTCTATTAAATTATGATCATCACACTTTTATTTATTTACAACTCAATGATTACAACTCGATACTAGAACGAAGTATGACTCTATATGGATGCCTCCGGCGGTGTACTGGGATATGCAATGAATCAAGAGTGACAAGTATGAAAAAATTATGAACGGTGGCTTTGCCACAAATACTATGTCAACTACATGATCATGCTAAGCAATATGACAATGATGGATGTGTCATGATAAACTGGATGGTGGAAAGTTGCATGGCAATATATCTCGGAATGGCTATGGAAATGCCATAATATGTAGGTATGGAGGCTGTTTTGAGGAAGATATAAGGAGGTTTATGTGTGAAAGAGCGTATCATATCACGGGGTTTTGATGCACCTGCGAAGTTTGCACCAACTCTCGATGTGAGAAAGGGCAATGCACGGTACCGTAGAGGCTAGCAATGATGGAAGGGTGAGAGTGCGTATAATCCATGGACTCAACATTAGTCATAAAGAACTCATACACTTATTGCAAAAATCTACAAGCCATGAAAAACCAAATTATTACGCGCATGCTCCTAGGGGGATAGATTGGTAGGAAAAGACCATCGCTCGTCCCCGACCGCCACTCATAAGGAGGACAATCAAATAACACCTCATGTTTCAAATTTGTTGCATAACGTTTACCATACGTGCATGCTACGGGACTTGCAAACTTTAACTTAAGCACTTCTCAAATTCAAAACTACTCTACTAGCATGACTTTTATATTACTACCTCCATATCTCAAAACAATTATCAAGCATCCAACTTTTCTTAGTATTCAACACACTTAAAAGAAAGTTTCACAAATCTTGAATACCAAGCATGTTATTATTAAGCAAATTACCATGCTATTAAGACTCTCAAAATAATTTAAGTGAAACATGAGAGATCAATAGTTTCTTTAAAACAATTCCAGCACCGTGCTCAAAAAAATCTAAGTGAAGAACATAGAGCATAATTACCTAGCTCAAGAAGATATAAGTGAAGCACATAGAGCAAAACTACATAGCTCAAAAGATATAAGTGAAGCACATAGAGTATTCTATCAAATTTTAATTCATGTATGGCTCTCTCAAAAGGTGTGTACCGCAAGGATGATTGTGGCATATTAAAACACAAAGACACAAATAATACAAGACGCTCCAAGCAAAACACATATCATGTTGGTGAATAAAAATATAGCTCCAAGTAAATTACCGATGGAAGTGGACAAAAGAGGGGATGCCTTCCGGGGCATCCCCAAGCTTTGACTTTTTGGTGTCCTTGGATTATATTGGGGGTGCTATGGGCATCCCCAATCCTAGGCTCTCTCCACTCCTTGTTCCATAATCCATCAAAAGAATTCACCCAAAACTTGAAAACTTCACAACACAAAACTTAAAGTAGAAAACTTGTGAGCTCTGTTAGCGAAAGAAAACAAAAGACCACTTCAAGGTACTGTAATGAACTCATTCTTTATTTATATTGGTGTTAAACCTACTGTATTCCAACTTCTCTATGGATTATAAACTATTTTACTAGCCATAGATTCATCAAAATAAGCAAACAATACACAAAAAACAGAATCTGTCAAAAACAGAACAGTCTGTAGTAATCTGTAGCTATCGCAATATATGGAACCCCAAAAATTCTAAAATAAATTGCCGGACGTGAGGAATTTATCTATTAATCATCTGCAAAAAGAATTACCTAAATATCACTTTCCAAATAAAAGTAACAGCAGTTCTCGTGAGCGCTAAAGTTTCTGTTTTTTACAGCAAGTTCAACAAGACTTTCCCCAAGTCTTCCCAACGGTTCTACTTGGCACAAACACTAATTAAACACAAAAAACACAACCAAAACAGAGGCTAAATAAATTATTTATTACTAAACAGGAGAAAAAAAGCAAGGAATAAAAATAAAATTGGGTTGCCTCCCAACAAGCGCTATCGTTTGACGCCCCTAGCTAGGCATAAAAGCGAGGATAGATCTAGGTATTGCCATCTTTGGTAGGCAATTCTTAGATGAGGCATCTATTTCCCTTAGGAATTTATTTCTTTCTAGGGATAATCAAAATTTTAGGCACAAGATAGAAAAATTCATTTGTAGCAATTGGTTCCTTAATAATAGCAAAAAGATTGGGATGAATACTTATAGATTTAAGATCCGCAGTTTCCTTACTAGATGATTCACCCTTATTTTTAGGAACACACATAAGCTTGGCAATTTTCGTAGGAGGACTTGGAGTATTCTTTACGGAAGAAAAAGCGTTTCCCAAGTTTGTAATGATACCCTCAATTTTATCAATTCTAGTAGAATCTAAGTTTATCTTCTCATTAACTATGGGTTCCTTTTCCTTAATATTTTTCAAAGTCATTCCTACCTTAGATCCATATTGAGTAATTTGATTGTGGATCTTTTTATCTAGATCTTCAATTAATTCAATAGTAGCAACTTTATTTTCAATAATTTCAAGTCTTTGCATAACATGCTCCAAAGTTAACATGGTTCCATTAACCAAAAGAGGTGGTGAGCCAAATAAATCTAACATAGCATTATAAGAATCAAAAGTATGGCTGCCTAAGAAGTTCCCTCCGGTAATGGTATCGAGGATATATCTATACAAAGGATTAACACCTACATAAAAATTACGGAGAAGAACTGAAGTAGATTGCTTCCTGGTAGATCTATTTTGAGCATTGCAAATTCTATACCAAGTATCTTTTAGATTTTTCCCTCCCTTTGTTTAAAATTTAGAACTTCACTCTCGGGAGACAATGGAGAAGATATGAGACTAGCCATGATGACAAGAAAGCAAGAAAAAGGCAAACGGAGAAAGAGAAGGAGAAGGAGATTGGGAAAGAGAGGGCGAATACAATGGCAATGGTGAAGTGGGGGAGAGGAAAACGAGAGGCAAATGGCAAATAATGTAATGCGAGAGATAGAGATTGTGATGGGTACTTGGTATGTTGACTTTTTCCGTAGACTCCCCGGCAACGGCGCCAGAAATCCTTCTTGCTACCTCTTGAGCTTGCACTGGATTTCCCCGAAGAGGAAAGGATGATGCAGCAGAGTAGCATAAGTATTTCCCTCAGTTTTTGAGAACCAAGGTATCAATCCAGTAGGAGGCCACACTCAAGTCCCTCGTACCTGCACAAAACGATAGCTACTCGCAACGAATGTGATTAGGGGTTGTCAATCCCTTCACCGTCACTTAAGAGAGTGAGATCTGGTAGATATAATATTTTTGGTATTTTTGCAAAGTAAAAAGTAAAGGCAAAGTAAAAAAGCAAAGCAAGATTAAAGTGATGGAGATTAATATGATAAGTATAGACCCCGGGGCCATAGGTTTCACTAGTGGCTTCTCTCAAGAGCATAAGTATTCATGATGGGTGAACAAATTACTGTTGAGCAATTGACAGAATTGAGCATAGTTATGAGAATATCTAGCCATGATCATGTATATAGGCATCACGTCCATCACAAGTAGACCGAAATGATTCTGCATCTACTACTATTACTCCACTCATCGACCGCTATCCAGCATGCATCTAGAGTATTAAGTTAAAAACAGAGTAACGCCTTAAGCAAGATGACATGATGTAGAGAGATAAATTCATGCAATATGAAATAAACCCCATCTTGTTATCCTCGATGGCAACGATACAATACGTGCCTTGCTGCCCCTTCTGTCACTGGGAAAGGACACCGCAAGATCGAACCCAAAGCTAAGCACTTCTCCCATGGCAAGAACTACCAATCTAGTTGGCCAAACCAAACGGATAATTCGAAGAGACTTGCAAAGATAACTAATCATACATCAAATAATTCAGAGAAGATTCAAATATTATTCATAGATAGACTTGATCATAAACCCACAATTTCATCGATCTCAACAAACACACCGCAAAAAGAAGAAGATTACATCGAATAGATCTCCATGAGAGAGGGGGAGAACTTTGTATTGAGATCCAAAAAGAGAGAAGAAGCCATCTAGCTACTAACTATGGACCCGAAGGTCTGAGGTAAACTAATCACACTTCATCGGAGGGGCTATGATGATGTAGAAGTCCTCCATGATGATGGCCCTCTCCGACGGAGCTCCGGAACAGGCCCCAAGATGGGATCTTGTGGATACAGAAAGTTGCGGTGGTGGAATTAGGTTTTTGGCTCCTGTTCTGATCGTTTGGGGGTACGTAGGTATATATAGGAGGAAGGAGTATGTCGGTGGAGCACCGAGGGGCCCACAAGGCAGGGGGCGCGTCCTAGGGGGGAGCGCCGCCACCCTCGTGACCGCCTCTTTGACTCCTTGGAGTAGGGTCCAAGTCTCCTGGATCACGTTCGGTGAGAAAATCACGTTCCCGGAGGTTTTATTCCGTTTGGACTCCGTTTGATATTCTATTTCTCCGAAATACTGAAATAGGCAAAAAACAGCAATTCTGGGCTGGGCCTCCGGTTAATAGGTTAGTCCCAAAAATAATATAAAAGTGGAAAATAAAGCCCAATATAGTCCAAAACAGTAGATAATATAGCATGGAGCAATCAAAAATTATAGATACGTTGGAGACATATCGCCCATTAAGGACTTGCCTCACTAGGGTAGATCTTCACGAAGTAGGCGATCTCCTTGCCCGTACAAACTCCTTGGTTCTACTCCATAATCTTGATGGAGGCTCCCAAGTGACAGCTAACAAATCTAGGAGATACCACTCTCCAAAAGGAAATAGATGGTGTGTTGATGATGAACTCCTTGCTCTTGTGCTTCAAATGATAGTCTCCCCAACACTCAACTCTCTCTCATAGGATTGGATTTGGTAGAAATATGATTTGAGTGGAAAGAAACTTGGGGAAGGCTAGAGATCAAGATTTATGTGGTTGGAATTGAATATCTTGACCTCAACACAAGAGTAGGTGGTTCTCTCTCAAAAAATGTATGTTGGAAGTGTAGGCATGTTTTGATGGATCTCTCCACAAATGAAGAGTGGGCGGAGGGGTATATATAGCCTCCACACAAAATATAACCGTTACACATAAATCACCAAACTCGGTGGGACCGAATTATAAAACCCGGTCAGACCAATTTGGTTCATAATGTGACCGTTAGGCATTTCGGTGGCACCGACATGATCAACTTGGCGGGACCAATGTGCTAGGGTTAGGGTAAAGCCTTATCTCGGTTGGACCGATTACACAAACTCGATGGGACCTATTTTGGTAATAAGCTAAACAGAGAGTTGGCCAAGCAAACTCGGTGGGACCGATTTCATATTTTGGTGGGACCGATATTAATGCAATAGGAAACAGAGAGTTTGCAAGCCCATCTCGGTGAGACCAAAATCCCATCGGTGAGACCGAGTTGATTAGGGTTTCTGGCAATGGCTATGTTAAGTGAACTTGGTGGCACCAGATAGAAAGTTTCGGCGGGGCCGAGTTTGACTTTTGGTATGGGACAAATGTGGTCGAGGGCTTTGGAGCATATCACTAAGCACTTTGAGCAAGCAAGCCATTAAGCAACACCTCATCCCCTCTTAATAGTATTGGCTTTCCTATGGACTCAATGTGATCTTGGCTCACTAAAATGAAAAATGTAGAGTCCTGAGCTTTGAACTTGGGCCAATCCTTTGTCCTTATCATCTTGAAGGGGTTCCACATCCTCTAGTCCATGCCACTCCATTGTTGAACTTATTTGAAACATACTAGATGAAAGCATTATTCCAATAATAGATATGTTGACATTAATTACCAAAATCACCCAGGGAGCACTTGTGCTTTAAATCTCCCTCTTTTTGGTAATTGATGACAACATACATCAAAGCTTTAGCTAAAGATATAGAGAATAACAAGTAAAGCTTTGGAAAGACATGTAACATGCATAGGCTCCCCCTATATGTATGCAATCATGTAAATATGAAATATAGGAGCATGTGAATGCATAATCATGACAGAGTAAGCAATGTGTTACATGTATCTTGGCTATATGTATCAGAGCAAAAGATGTGAATATAGGAAATGTACCTACATGCTCATGAGTCCTTGCAAACAGAATGTACATCAGCAAGAAATCCTCATGCACATGACTGTGATGCATATACTTACCTTGTGGTCTTGAGTTGGCTTAGAAAGGAATGAACTTGAGTAAACAAGGTTAGATAACACAGATACATCTACAAGCTAGAGCAACCAAAAAGACCACAAGAGTACCAAGATTGGGATGACATTTGGAGAGTGAGTACTGAGTACTCTATTAGATATAGACATGTCCCAAAGGATAAAGATATGCAATGAATTCAAAGATTTCCTTCCCTAGCAGTCTTTCTCCCCCTGAATCTTGTATTGGATAATGGGAGAACATAGGGAACCAAAATCAGAGCAAAAACATATCATAAACCTAAACATAACATAGACATGTCTTTCCCCTCTTAAAGACATGTGACTTCTCTCCTCTTGAACACCAAGCATCTGGGCCTCTTATGTGAATTCTCTCTCCCCCCCTTTTATTCTCTCTCCCCCTTTGAAGAGAATAAGCTTTGATGTGATCTTTCTCCCCCTATGACATCAATTTCCAAGAAGGGATCTTCTGGAGTGTGATTCAAAACAGGTTTGGTCCTTGAGTCACAGAGCAAAGCAGCACATAGAATGTGATGCTAGTAGAGGACAAGAATCATCGAGTGGAGCTAGAATAAAACTACTGGAACATATGTATCGTGGAATTGTCACGGTAGATGTCCTAGCGAAAGGACTTAGTCATAGGGCCATCACAACTAGGAAGCTTAAAGGGGTTAATCGGGACAAAGGAAACGAGAGGTTTATACTAGTTCGGCCCCTTACGGTGAAGGTAAGGCCTAGTCCAGTTGATGTTGTATTGCTAGGTTTTGATGACCAAGGAGCGAATCCGCTAGCTTGGCTATCGATCTCTTGTTCTCTTCTCCTAAGCCGCCGCCGGGTCGTCCCCTTATATACACGGGTTGACGCTTGGCGGCCTATAGAGTCCCATCCGGCTCATAAAACGTGTCCGGCTCTGTGACTTCTTTTATATGCCTTTATTTACAAGTCTTCCTTTACATACGACGGTTTACAATATTGGGCCTTAAGCCGCCTCTGGGCTTAGGCCTTCTACAAGCCTTAATAGACTATCACCCTGAATATTACTGGGCTTCTTTTGTAACCCGCCATTGGGGTTGACCCGGCCCCTCCTGGGTGGGTCATACCTGGTAGCTATATCCCCAACATTAGGCCCCAGGTTGACTTGAACTTTGTTCTTTGTCAATCTTCAACACTTAGATGAAATCCATCTTCCTCTGTCTGAAAAAACTTTGTAACCCTCCATGATGTCATCTTCTGAAAACATGAAAGCCTGCTATGACGTCATGTTTAACGAATCTTTTATCTTTTAATGTCTTCCGAGAATTGAGGCGTCTGTTAGCTGGATAATCATTATTTTGGTCTTCCTCAATTTTCGCGCCTGCCTGTCCACTTATCCCCTTATAAATAGGCTTGGCCGGCCCTTCTTCTTTCTTCTTCTTCCTTCCATCTTCTCGCTACCCCTATGCTTCTCGAGCTCCGCCGCTGCCGTAGCACTTACGTTGCCCTCAACGTCCGCCGCTGCATCACCCTGAGCTTGTCCAGAGAACCGTGGCGACTCTTTGCAGTAGATCTGCATTTCATAAGTTCCTTCTTTTTCACGCACTTAGATCTGTATTAGGGTTGCGAGTTCATCGGTGTTGTTCGCTGTTCATCACGGATCTTCTTGTAGTTCTTCCTCCGCAACCTCTTCTGATCCAGAAAGGAACACATAACTCGTGCGGTATTTGTTTTGCGTCCAATTTGTATACCAGTAGATCACTTTTTTCTGTATAGATGCCTCATTATAACTCACGAACTCATCTGTACTAGATTTTTAGGTCTAGAATATTTTCTTTTCGGAACGGCCATTTGATCCAAAATAATAATGACCGCTTGGTAAACTTGTTTGTGCCAACACTTAGCCATTTTCTATTTCTTGCATCCTTTGAATATCTTTAGTCATGGCGGCGTATGACTCTGTCTTCCCTTTATATGTCATTAGCCCTTATTTAAGCCGCCATGATTCATCTGTATCATGATCATGAACCTATAACTTCATCAAATAAATTGAACCGGCAAATTACTTTCTTTTCAGCTTCCCCTTTTTCATCATGCCGTCAAAAGCACCGACAGTCTGCAACTGGGTCCCCTCGACAGTAACTGATGATAACTTGAAAGAGTTTGTCACCATTGGATTTTTGCCAGAGAAAAACGTTATGGCTTATCGTGCTCCTGACCTGGACGAGGAACGGCCTAATACCAAAGACGGTGAAGTTATTGTCTTCACTGACCACATGAATCGGGGTTTTTCACCACCCGGCTCAAAGTTCTGCAGAGACGTTTTTCATTTTTTCAAACTTCACCCTCAAGACCTTGGACCCAATTCCATATCCAACATCTGCAATTTTCAAGTTCTTTGTGAGGTGTATCTTCAAGAAGAGCCGACTGTGGAACTCTTCAGAGAGTACTTTTATCTGAACCGCCAGAATGAGTGTACCAATGGCCCTAGCTTGGAACTCGGTGGAATCTCAATTCAGCGCCGACAGGGCGCAGTCTTTCCCTTAATAGTCTTACCGAGTCATCCCAAAGATTGGAATCAGACCTGGTTCTATTGCCAAGATACGTCTCCAGCCAATGAAAAACCACTGCCCGGTTACCGCGCGGAGCGTCTTGATTCCAAGTTTGTGCTCCCTGATAAACTTACTGTTGCTGAATGCAAGAAGCTTATTCCATCTATCAAAAGGATTAATGCCTTATTGGGGAATGGCTTAACTGGAATTGACTTGATCCATTGCTGGATCTCGTGGCGGGTCATCCCTCTAAGCCGCCGATCCAAATTGATGTATGAGTATGGCGGAGGCCCAAATGACTCTCTGCATCACAGCTCGGTACAACTAACTGAAGAAGACATTGTTGCAATGTCAACCATCCTTGTGAACGGAAAATATGAGGACTGCAGTAAGGTTGGGTTAAACCCCTTCTGCAAACTTAACCCGGCACCAGAGGTGAAAAACCCCTGACCTCTTTCTCTTTTTGTGTTTTCCTCAGTAGTTTTGAATACTTGCATGACCTTTTATCATGTTTATTTGTTTACAGGCCAAATCCGACTTCTGGAAAGCCACATATGACCATGAAGCTGCCAAGAAGGCTAGAGACGCCGCCATAGCTGCCCAGAAGACGACTCGGAGGTCCAAGAAGGAAAGGAGCACTGTTTCGGAGCTGTTAAAGCTTGATGATGATATTGAGTCGGAGGTAGCCCTTGACTCCCTTGGTCAGTTTTTAATAACCTTATTGACACTGACTATTGCTAGGACGACACGGGGGCCAGCCATGCCGTAGAAGAAGAGGTAACTATTTCCTCCGACTCAGCCCATTTGCCAAGACAGAAACTTCGACTGGTAACCCGGAAAGTAAGGTTTTCGCACCCTTTGGCTTATTTCGACCCTCATTTTCTTTTGAAAAGCAGCAACATGAGAGCCGCCGTCAGGCCCGGAATAATGACGATGATGAACCGCCTTCTGTTTTACAACAAACTCCTCGAAAATGCTTTCATTAATGAATCTATTCCCTTGCCTCACTGATTTTATTTTACCTTTTACATGAGGTTTCTCGCTCTTCTGGCGACTCATACCAGACTCAGTTTCCGGCTTTCAAAACTGCTCCTGGGTAAGGAAAAATCATCTTTCCTCTGTATCTTTAAAAACTGCATTCTTACACTAACTGTCTCATTAAACTTTTCTTAGCGGCCAAGCCAAATCCAAGAAGGCCAAGGTGATTAAGCCGTCAGAAGACCCGAAGGTTCCTGCACCTGAGCCGGCCATGCCAACTCCTCCCTATGAAACTGAAGCACCTGAAGACCCGGCTGTTCATACTCAACTGGATCCTCCTGAGTTGTCAGCCGATGAGATCACCCTTAATCCGGCTATCACTGAACCATCTAGTTCAGCTAACCCACCAACAACTTCTGATACTGGCGTGTTGGTTACTGGTAGACGATTTGTTGAACCGGGGACCCCCACTGTGTTAGCCCGACACAGTGCTAAGCAAGAAGCCTTGGAGAAGCAGAAAGTGCGTTTTGATATCTCTCACTACACTCATCTGAATGCTAGTGACATACTATCCGACTATCTCAGTCATGTTCATTCCAGCCATGAGTCGGAAATTGAGATGGTCAAGCAATTGCAGCTAAAATATGAGGTATGTTCTCCGGTTCACTTATACTCTGCCAGCCCCCAAGTCTTCAGATGATGAACCTGAATGATCTGTAGACTTCATGATATAGGTTGATACTTTCTCTCTAAGCTTTTCAAAAGTCCAACAAAGTAGCGTAAACTTCACCTATAGTCCCCAAGGACCGGCTCAATTTATCATAAATGAACTTACTTAACTTCATAACTGTCTTTTACTAGTCCCAATAAGTACTGCAATCCGTCTTAATCTTGAGAAACTTTATGAATATCATGCATTAGCCCCCAAGTGCCAAGTGCTGTTACTTTGTAAAACACTTGGGACTTGAAACATATAAGAGTCATAAAAAATTGCTTTGGCAGACATTAGCCCCCAAGTGTAAAGTGTCGTTACTTTGTAAAACACTTGGGACTTGAAACAGATAAGAGTCATAAAAAATTGCTTTGGCAGACATTAGCCCCCAAGTGTCAAGTGGTATTGCGGTGCATAGTACTTGAGACTTGAACCCTTATAACTTTTAGTTTAAGCCTTGACACACCTGTGTATGTTTTGTAGAACGCCCTATCTGAATTGGGCTCCCAATTAACTGATGCAAAGACCTGGCTGACGGATCAAGAGGCAGAAATCAAGACTGCTGACTCTAAACTCCAATTGAGTCTTTCTGAGATAGAAAAATTGAAGACCAGCTTGACTGCAAAGAAGAAATCCTGGGCCGAAGAAAAGACGCTGCTGATACAACGTGCTGAAACAGATGAAGTGGCTCTTGAGGAGGTTACCACGGAGCTCACCGGCATAAAGAACCGGGTGTCTCAAATGGTCTCTGCCATCTTTGGTAAGTCATATGTATTAATTACTTATACCTTCTTTTGACCTGGAATATAAGCCGCCTGCCGAGCCTTTGTTTAAAAACACTCGCAGGTCCACGAAGCAAAAATCTGAGCCAAGACAGTGTGATCAAATTGGAAGGCGGTTTATACCTTGGTGGAGCAATTGTATACTGGCGCTCAACGAGCACTTGGCACCATATCCCCTGCCAACCAAGGACCCAATTGGTTGAGTGATGTCTTGAAGAAGTTATCAATCTTACCCACCAGGTTTCAAGAGGTCAAACGATCCTGTGCCAGAGCCGGAGCCCTAACTGCCCTGAGCCGCTCCAAAGCCTGGGTGCCAGATCTAGACCCGGCGGATGTAGCTAAGGGGTAGCCTACCGTGAAGGAAGACGAGACTCTATTTGAACAAGATGACTTCATTGCCTGTGTGAGGGGAGTTCGACCTCAAGCTACCATTCTTGGAGATGAGACCAACATCGATAAATATCAGCCGGGTTTTGATATGGAGAATAAGAAGATGGCGACTCCCTCTTATAAGGTGACATATCTTATCCCGCTAGTTCGTCAACACACTTTTGCTCCAGAAGTTGATCCGGTCGGCCTGATTGATGATGAAGCGGAGTTCATTGCTCTGAATGGCTTTGACTGGTCCAATCCCAGCTTCCAATCAGTAGAAGGAGGTGAACCGGCGAGGGAAGAGTCATAACCATCTTTTGGGCTTTCAAAGCCTTGTAATAGATTTAGCTTGAAACTGCATGTGTTGCTTATGCCGTCGCACACAAAATGTTGCATACTACTCTTTGCCAGTACATCTTTGATTACATCTGCAATGTTTTTAACTTTGCTCCTGCAAAAAGTGAAAGAGTTGGCCTATGTTTTTGGACTGCCGGTTTTCATGATACAATCTTTTTGAGAAGTCAATGCTTCCATATACCTGATGACTATCATGCTTTGGCAGCTTACTGTCAAATAGTCAAGCTGGGTTAAATAAAAACCATACGGATAGTTTAGATTTGAGACAATAAAAACCAGTAAGACAAAATAGCAGATTTCAAACAACATAAATGTGGGGGTTTCTGATTCGAATAAGATCAGTAAACCGGACCAAAGGGGTTAAGCTAAGATTCAAATACGATCATATAGCCCCCAGTGGCTTTGGCGTTGCGCCGATCAAGAGGGTACTGACTGCTATGTTCTCTTTGGTTCGAATACGACCTATGTTTGAACAGGAAGCCCCCAAATGATCTTGAGAGGTTTTTAACGACCCTGATTCGAATACGATCCAAGTCGGACCCAAAAGGGGTTAAGCTATGATTCAGATACGATCAACAAGCCCCCTAGTGAGTTTGGCTTTGAGCCGATCAAGAGGGTTACGACAGCTATGTTCTCTTTGGTTCAAATACGACCTATGTTTGAACAGGAAGCCCCCAAGTGATCATGAGGTTTACAGCTAGATTCGAATACGATCATAAGCCGGACCAGAAAGGTTAAGCTAGATTCAGATATGATCAGCTCCTTAATAGTCATTTAAATAATGAAAATAGTAAAGATATATGATCTTTGAAGAGGAAAAAGATAGAGGTCCTGCTTTATTACTTATCATAATATATACAACGTCAAAGTATGTACATGACGAGAGCCGGTAGCTCAGGTGTAGTATGGACGAAGCTGAGCAATGTTCCACGGCTGGCGGGTCTCCTCCTCCGACTTACGTGAGTCTTTGTGCTCTCGAACGTCAATGAGGTAATATGACCCGTTGTTTAAATTCTTGCTGACCACAAAGGGTCCTTCCCAAGGCGGGGATAGTTTGTGTGCATCCGACAGATCCTGGATGAGCCAAAGCACCAGGTCACCTTCTTGAAAGGTTCTGGACTTAACCCGGCGGCTGTGATAACGGCGCAAGTCCTATTGATAAATTGCTGATCGAGCTGCCGCCAAGTCTCTCTCCTCATCTAACAAGTCAAGTGCATCCTGTCGGGCTTGTTCATTATGAGCTTCAACGTAAGCCGCCACGCGAGGCGAGTCATGACAGATGTCACTAGGCAGCACCGCTTCCGCTCAATAAACCATGAAGAAAGGTGTATAACCTGTAGACCTGTTAGGAGTGGTGTTGATACTCCACATCACCGAGGGTAATTCCTCTACCCAACAACCCGACATCTGTTGTAAGGGAACCATAAGCCGGGGCTGGAGACCTTTTAAGATTTCCTGATTTGCTCTCTCAGCCTGACCATTAGATTGAGGGTGAGCTACAGAAGAAACATCAAGCCGGATATGCTCACGTTGAAAAAATTCCTCGATGGCACCTTGGGACAAATTTGTGCCATTGTCAGTGATAATGTCGTGTGAAAAACCAAAGCAAAAAATCACCTTTTTTTCATGAACTGAACCGCCGTGGCTGCATCACACTTACTCACTGGCTCTGCCTCAACCCATTTTGTGAATTTGTCAATTGCCACTAAAAGATGTGTCTTTTTATCCTTGGACCTTTTGAAAGGTCCAACCATGTCAAGCCCCCAAACTGCAAACGACCAAGTGATTGGAATCATGCGCAACTCTTGAGCCGGCACATGCGCTCGTCGTGCAAATTTTTGACATCCATCACACTTACTGACCAGATCCTCTGCATCAGCGTGAGCTGTTAACCAGTAAAAACCAGGACGAAAGGCTTTGGCCACAAGAGACTTTTACCCAGCGTGATGACCACAATCCCCTTCATGGATCTCAGGAAGTATTTCTTGACCTTCTTCAGGAGAAACACAATGCTGAAACGCTCTAGTGACGCTGCAATGATACAACTCTCCGTCAGAAATCGTCACTGACTTGGACCGCCGGGTTATCTGTCGGGCCAGGGTCTCGTCCTCTAGCAACTCACCCCAGGTAATGTAAGCCAGGAACGGTACTGTCCAATCTGGAATAACATGAATGGCCGCCACTAACTGTGCCTCCGGGTCAGGAATGGCGAAATCTGCCTCTGTAGGCAACTTAACAGACGGGTTATGTAAAACATCCTAAAAGGTGTTAGGTGGTACCGGCTTACGCTGAGATCCCAACCTGCTTAAGGCATCGGCCGTTTCGTTCTTTCTGCGGTCAATGTGTTCCACTTGATAACCCTTAAAATGCCCCGCAACAGCATCGACCTCGCGGCGATATGCCGGCATGAGAGGATCCTTGGAATCCCACTTGCCTGACACTTGTTGAGCCACCAAATCTGAATCACCAAGGCACCGGACCCGGCTCATACTCATCTCTTTAGCCATTCGAAGACCATGGAGCAAGGCTTCATATTCTGCTGCGTTGTTAGTACAAGGAAACATCAATCACAACACATAACAAAACTTGTCCCCTCGAGGAGAAGTTAGAACAACTCCAGCCCCCGAGCTTTCCAACTGTCTGGACCCATCAAAGTGAATCATCCAATATGTGTTATCTGGTTTCTCCTATGGCATCTGCAACTCTGTCCAGTCATTAATGAAGTCAACCAACGCTTGATATTTGATCGCGGTACGTGGCATATACTTCAAACCATGAGACCCAAGTTCAATAGCCTACTTGGCAACTCATCCTGTGGCTTCTCTATTTTGAATGATGTCTCCTAGAGGAGCAGAGCTAACCACAGTGATTGGGTAACCCTGAAAGTAATGTTTGAGCTTCCGGCTTGCCATGAACACCCCATAAATGAGCTTCTCTCAATGTGGATATCTTTGTTTAGATTCAATGAGAACCTCACTGACGTAGTAAACCATCCGTTGGACCGGATGTTCTTTGCCAGCCTCCTTGCACTCCACAACAATGGCCACACTGACAACACGTGAGTTAGTAGCTACATATAACAACAACGGCTCTTCCTCAACCGGAGTAGCAAGGACCGGTGGCTCAGCTAGCTATTTCTTCAGATCCTCAAAAGCAGAGTTAGCAGCGTCACTCCAGACAAAGTCATCCGCCTTTTTCATCATTTGATACGAAGGCATCGCCTTCTGCCCTAACCGGCTCAAGGCAGCGACGCGACCCGCCAAACGCTGAACGTCATTGATGCATGCCGGTTTGGCCAGAGATGCAATTGCCTTAATTTTCTTCGGATTAGCCTCAATACCTCTGTTAGACACCAAAAAACCCAAAAGTTTGCCAGCTGGGACTCCAAAAACACATTTGGCTGGGTTAAGCATCATCTTGTAGACCCGGAGGTTATCAAAGGTCTCCTTCAGATCTCTTACCAAGGTTTCCTTCTCTCTACATTTCACCACTATGTCATCCACATAAGCATGAACGTTACGCCCAATCTGACTGTGAAGACAGTTCTGTACACATCGTTGATAAGTCGCTTGGGCACTTTTCAGTACAAAAGGCATAGACACATAGCAGAAGGCTCCAAACGGAGTGATGAAAGCCATCTTCTCCTAATCTTTAACTGCCATCTTGATCTGATGATAACCTAAATATGCACCCAAAAAACTCAAACGCTCGCAACCCACTGTAGCATCAATGATCTGATCAATACGAGGGAGAGCAAAAGGATCGGCCAGACAAGCCTTGTTCAAATCGATGTAATCCACACACATATGCCAGGTGCCATTCTTCTTGAGTACAAGCACTGGGTTAGCCAACCACTCTTGGTGAAAAACTTCAACAATGAACCCGGCCGCCAAGAGCCAGGCCACCTCTTCTCCAATGGCCTTGCGCCTTTCCTCGTTAAACCGTCGAAGAAACTGCCTGACCGGCTTAAACTGCCTGACCATATCAATATTAAGAGTGTGCTCAGCGAGTTCTCTCGGGACACCCGGCATGTCAGAAGGTTTCCGTGCAAAGATGTCCCAGTTCTCACGGATGAACTCGATGAGCGCGCTTTCCTACTTTGGGTCCAAGTTGGCACTGATGATGAACTTTTTGGATGAGTCGCCACACACAAAATCAACCATCTTGGTGTCATCAGCTGACTTGAATTTAAACACCGGTTCATGCTCCGTAGTTGGGTTCTTCAAAGACGTCATGTCTGCCGGGTCAACATTATATTTATAAAACTTTAACTCCTCTGTCGCACAAACAGACTCAGCATAAGCGGCATCACCTTCTTCACATTCCAGGGCTATTTTCCGGCTTCCATGTACTGTGATGGTGCCTTTATAACCCGGCATCTTGAGCTGCAAACACACATAACATGACCGAGCCATGAACTTGGCATAAGCCGGCCATCCAAACAGAGCATGATATGGGCTTTTGATCTTAACCACCTCAAAAGTTAACTTCTCAGCCCTGGAATCATATTCATCCCCAAAGGCTACTTCCAGTTCAATCTTACCAACTGGGTATGCCGACTTACCAGGCACAACACCATGAAAAATAGTGTTGGATTGTTTAAGACTCTTATCAGTCAACCCCATCCGACGAAACGTCTCATAATAGAGGATGTTGATGCTACTGCCTCCGTCCATGAGCACCTTAGTGAACTTATATCCACCAACCTGAGGTGCCACCACAAAGGCCAAGTGACCTGGATTATCAACCCGGGGAGGGTGATCTTCCCTACTCCACACAATAGGCTGTTCTGACCACCTCAAATAACATGGAATCGCCGGCTCAATAGCATTGACAGCCCTCTTATGAAACTTCTGGTCCCTCTTGCATAAACTAGTGGTAAATACGTGGTACTACCCACTATTCAACTCTTTTGGATTACTCTGATACCCGGACTGTTGTTGCTGTTGCTGCTGATTACTTTGGTCGGGTTGCTGATTATAGCCACCCTGGTTACCTGGATGGCCCTGACCATGAAAACCGCCCCCGCCTGAACCGGCGCCCGGGCCATGAAAGACTCCTCCGCCTGAACCTCTGCCAGGTCCGTGGCTACCATCAAACATGTTGGAATTTTTAAATGCCTTCATGATCATACAGTCCTTCCACAGATGGGTAGCAGGCTTCTGTCGGGTGTCATGGCTTGGACAAGGTTCATTCAGTAGTTGCTCGAGGGTGGGACCTGACCCGCCTGACCGAGGAGGTGGCCTACCCTTGCATCGTTGGTTGTTGCCCTGTGTATTGGTGTTAGCTACAAACTCGTCAGCCTTACGTTTATTACCTCCTTGATTCGCCGGGTTATGCTGGTGACCCTTGCCGTTGCTGTTCTTCTTTCCCTTCACTGTTTTTTCTTCATCAGACATGGGATCTTTGGTACTGTCAGAATCAGCATATTTGACCAGGGCTGCCATCAACTGGCCCATGTCATTACAATCACGCTTGAGCCGCCCTAGCTTCTGTTTCAGAGGTTCAAAACGGCAATTTTTCTCCAACATTCAGACTGCAGACCCGGCATCCATCTTATCAGATGAATGTATTATCTCCTTGACCCGGCGCACCCAATGGGTCGTGGACTCACCTTCCTCTTGCTTACAATTAGTCAGGTCCACGATTGACATAGGTTGTTTACATGTGTCCTTGAAGTTCTGAATGAACCAGCTTTTAACTCCGCCCATGAGCCGATGGAGTTGGGTGGCAACCCTTTCAACCAAGTGCGAGCCGTCCCATCCAAAATCATAGTGAAATACTTAGCCATTGCTGCATCGCTGACCTCCAACAGCTCCATCGCCATCTCATAACTTTCAATCCATGCCCCAGGCTACAAGTCGACCGTGTAATTAGGCACCTTACGAGGCCCCTTAAAGTCTTTTGGCAAGCGCTCATTACGTATAGACGGCACCAGGCATTGGACACCTCCTGTTCTTCTAGCTACTCCTGCCTCAACACAGATTGCTAGATAAACCGGAAAAACCTGATGAGCCGCCTGCTCAGCTGCCAGTTGAACCGCCCGCTCAGCCTCTTGATGGATTCTCTCCTGATCCGCCAAGTTAAGGGATCCACCCTGCGCCAACTCATGCCTGCGTGGTTGGTTACGGCGTTGAGCGTTGCTCGACATAGCGGCTGAGTCCATATGCCTGCTATAGCTCGAGCTCCGGCTTGGGTGAGGGGTTGAATGGATTCTATCTCGACTGTAAGAGTACGCATCCTACTGCGCCAGAGCCGTCTGAAGAAGTTCTCTCACCCCTCGTGTTTCAATTGCTGTCGGAGAGTCGCCTTCCATCAGAGAGCCACCAAGCGAGCCAATGCAACAATGAAATTCTCCAAAGGGTTAGAAAAGTGACCCGGTGGTATTGGTGTGTAACGAGGCGGAGCAGTATTCATACGGGTTGGCTCCATGGCCCACGGTTGAACCGGCGCCCCAGCCCCAGGTGTCGTGATCCGGTTTGCCTCCAGCGGGTTATTTGGACTAGCCCCGAGTGTGTGGAAAAGGTTCCTAGGATCGTAAGTCAGAGGCACACGTGACTGAGTTTTCTGGTGCCTTCTCCTCATGACCTCGTTTGACGCATTCAGATCCATCGAGAGCCGGAAAGTCTCTGCTTGAAGCTATTGAGCACGAGCATCCAAAGCCGCCCGCTCCGCGGCCATCCTGACCTCTTCTGCTGCTAAATTTTCCTTGGCCTGTGCCATCTCTTCACGTAGCCGTGCCACCTCTGCGTCATGCTGAGCCTTATCCGCCGGCTCCACTACAGGAGTCAACAGAGCCGTCAACTTATCCATGAGGTCCATTAGCACCTGAGCCGAGGGGCGCGCGGGGTCTCCTGACCCAGCTGCTGCCGACCCGGTGCTTATTGCTGCCGCAGCAGTAGAGTTCTGCCCGGGTTGAGTGTCGGCCATGAAAACTCCGGCTCGATTCGGTGGCTCAGAGAGGTCCGGAATATTGCTGCCATCGGAACAGCCCCCCCAGCACGCCGTCTTGTAGCTGATACAAAGAATCTGTCTCGCCTGAGGACGACTCACCGTCGGAACAGATGGCCGTCTCACCGCCATCCACTGATCCTTCAAAGAATTCACCTCCATGGATGCAACCCACGAAGGCATGCCTCACGGCAGGTTGAGCCGGGCGGATCTTGCACGCTGAGCTGTCTCAATGAGGTTGGTGCAGACGTCCAGCTCAGGGCCCGACTCGTCGATCCGGCCGATGAAGACATTGATTCTGCCAAAGGGGACCCGGTACACGTACTCAATTGAGCCGGCCTCAGGGCCCCAGCCTTCGTCGTCGATGTAGAGCTTGCCGCGACGACTCTTGGTCATCCGGCCCACAACGTATCCCTTGAGCCCTTTGAAGTTGCCCTTCAAGAACTCAAATCCACCATGCGCTGGCCCCGCAGTGGGCACCAACTGTCATGGAATTGTCACGGCAGATGTCCTAGCGAAAGGACTTATTCATAGGGCCATCGCAACTAGGAAGCTTAAAGGGGTTAATCGGGACGAAGGACACGAGAGGTTTATACTGGTTTGGCCCCTTACGGTGAAGGTAAGGCCTAGTCCAGTTGATGTTGTATTGCTAGGTTTCGGTGACCAAGGAGTGAATCCGCTATCTTGGCTATCGATCTCTTGTTCTCTTCTCCTAAGCCGCCGTCGGGTCGTCCCCTTATATACACGGGTTGACGTCTGGCGGCCTACAGAGTCCCGGCCGGCTCATAAAACGTGTCCGGCTCGGTGACTTCTTTTATATGCCTTTCTTTACAAGTCTTCCTTTACATACGATGGTTTACAATATTGGGCCTTAAGCCGCCTTTGGGCTTAGGCCTTCTACAAGTCTTAATAGACTATCACCCCGAATATTACTGGGCTTCCTTTGTAACCCGCCATTGGGGTTGACACGGCCCCTCCTGGGCGGTTCATACCTAGTAGCTATATCCCCAACAATATGGCAAATTGTCTTTTCTCCAGTGAAATCAGTGATACCGAGTTGTAGGCTTCGGTGGTACCGAATTGGTTCGGTTTGACCGAAAGCAACAGATCGGTATGAACGAGTTCAACACAGAGAGAACACTTGTCACCTCAGCTCACTAGGCAAATAAGATCTCACAAAGATTTGCAAGGAATTGGATGCAGGGAATGCAGAACAAAACAGGGAAAAGAAAATCTAGATGAAGTTGATAAAGGAAAGGGAATAAATATGCAAAGGTCAATTTGCAAAAGAGCTCAAACAAACACTAGAGAACTTCATCTAGAATTGGGCGGTGACGAAGTCACCTATGTTAGAGTATATTGACTAAGGAGTCTAGGAAGAACACTTGATCATAAGTCATACTCATCATTTAAGCTCAAAATGGGGTTACCATTTTTCGTTTAAGCAATTGATGTATTCACATCTTGTTGAGTTGCTTTAACCTATGACTTGAGGTAAAGCTTCTCTAATATGGAATGACATACCTTGGGTGGTGGTGTTGATCTTGATCATGTAGTTGAACTTGCGTGGGGTGCTCAAGGTTGATGTAGCGCATGAATGGTTGGGAGCACCACTTGGAGTTGAGTTCATCTACATACACGGGTTAGTCTTGCAAGGAAGAGCACTTGTGTATCCAAAATGACAATAATGAAACATGATACCAAATGAAATTTGATATATAGAATTTGTCAAAGGATATGTTGAGGGGTTTCATGCTTCCTTGTCATCAACCACCGTTGTGTAGAGACTTGGTGATGTAGAGATTGCTCAAGATTGAGTGAGTTGCAATCTCATATATTTAGATTCATCCAAGTACCTACAAGGGTTACATAGCATGCAAGGGTGCAAGAATGTCCAAGACATATGATCATCATCATAAGAGAAGTATCAAGGATTAGTCATAGATTCATGCCTTGCATGTATCCAAATGGAGTTCCTACTCCAAGTTTGAAGCATCAATGATGTTCAATTCACCTCTGAAATGGCAAATGAATTTCTTATCAAGTGGTTTGGTCAATATATCCGCCAATTTATTATCGGTACAAACATGTTTAAGATCAATGTCCCCTTTAGCAACATGATCTTGAATGAAATGATGACGAACTTCAATATGCTTAGTTCGAGAATGTTGCACGGGATTGTGAGAAATCTTAATAGCACTCTCATTGTCACAAAGCAATGGAACATGTTTCATATTGATCCCATAATCTTTAAGAGTTTGGGTCATCCAAAGTAATTGAGCACAACATGAACCGGCGGTAATGTATTCTGCTTCAGCGGTGGATAAGGATACCGAGTTTTGTTTCTTGGAGGACCAAGATACAAGAGATCTACCAAGAAATAGACAAGTACAAGAACTGGACTTTCTATCAACCTTGTCTTTGGCATAGTCCGAATCGGAATAGCCAAAAAGATCAAAAGAGGACCTCTTAGGATACCAAATGTCAAAATTTGGTGTATGTATTAAGTATCTCACTATCCTTTTCATAGCCTTAAGATGACATTCTTTGGGGGCCGCTTGATACCGTGCACACATGCACACACTTAGCATAATATCAGGACGGGAGGCACATAGATATAACAATGATCCAATCATAAAGAGGTAAACCTTTTGGTCAACCGATTTGCCGTCCTTGGTCAAATCAAGATGTCCACTAGTTGGCATGGGAGTTTTCATACCTTTGCTTTCTTGCATGTTGAACTTCTTGAATAAGTCCTTGGTGTACTTTGTTTGAGAAACAAAGGTGCCTTCCTTAGTTTTGTTGATTTGCAACCCAAGAAAGAACTTGAGTTCACTCATCATAGACATTTGAAACTTCTCCGACATTAGCTTTCAAAACTTCTCAGTAAAATGAGGGTTAGTTGAGCCAAATATGATATCATCAACATAAATTTGGCATACAAATAATTCACCATTAACCCTTTTAGTAAAAAGAGTAGAATCTATTTTTCCAATCTCAAAGCCTTTTTCAATAAGGAACTTGGTTAAGCATTTATACCACGCTCTAGGAGCTTGTTTAGGACCATAAAGAGCTTTGTGAAGTTTGTAAACATGATCGGGTTTCTTAGGATTTCAAAGCCGGGAGGTTGTTTAACATAAACTTCCTCCTCAATTTCACCATTTAGAAAAGCACTTTTAATGTCCATTTGGAATAAAGTGATATCATGGTGATTAGCATAGGCAAGTAAGAAGCGGATGGACTCAAGTCTAGCAACGGGGGCATATGTCTCACCGTAGTGCATACCTTCGACTTGAGTGCAGCCTTGGGCGACGAGACGAGCTTTGTTGCGAACGACTTGACCATCTTTGTCTTGCTTGTTGCGAAACACCCATTTGGTACCAATGATATTGTGGTTGTTGTCGAGCTTCTCGACCAATGTCCATACTTGATTTCTCTCAAAGTTGTGTAGCTCTTCATGCATGGCGTTTATCCAATCTAGATCTTCCAATGCTTCTTCAACCTTCATAGTTTCAATACTAGAGATGAATGAATAATGTTCACAAAAATTAGCCAAACGAGTTTTAGAGCGAGTGATTCTCCCGGTTTGAATATCATTGTAGATTTGTTCGATGGGATGATCTCTTGAGACTCTTGCTCGAACTCGTGGGAGCTTTTGCTTGGGTTGGGGTGGAACATCTTCTTCATATTGTCCTTCTTCTTGGCCTTCTTCATTGTTGACGTTGTCATTATCTCGTCGTGGTGGAGAAGGACGTTGATGAGGTTCATCTTGGTGTACTTCCTTGTTTTCTTCATCTTGATGTGTCCCACTCGTGGATGCTCCATTTCGACTCTTGGTTCACCTTGTCGTGAGGTGGAAGCCTCCACTTGGACGGATGAGGTACTCTCCTTCACCTCCTTGGGTCGAATATTTCCAATAGACAAGTCTTGGATTGCTTTCGAAGGGTCTTTATCTCCTACATCAATTGGCAATTGCTCTACTTGCGAGCCATTAGATTCATCAAACTTCACATCTACCGTCTCTTCAACATTTCGGGTGAAATTGTTGTAGACACGGTAAGTGTGAGAGTTTGAGCCATAACCAAGTAGGAAACCCTCATCAGATTTAGGAGCAAATTTAGAACGATGATGCTTATCAAGAATGTAGCACTTTGAGCCAAATACTCGAAAGTATCCAACTTGGGGTTTGTTATCGGTGAGGAGCTCGTATGCCGTCTTGCCGAGTAGCTTGTGAAGATACAAGCGATTTGTTGCATGACAAGCTGTCTCAACCGCTTCCGCCCAAAAGTGTTTTGGAGTCTCGTACTCATCAAACATCGTTCTTTCCATCTCAATAAGAGTTGATTCTTCCTCTCAACAACTCCATTTTGTTGAGGCGTGTACGTAGCTGAGAACTCATGTGAAATCCCTTCTTCTTCAAGAAGTTATCCACATTTGTGTTCTTGAACTTTGTTCCGTTGTCGCTGCGAACCTTCTTGATCTTCACTTCAAATTGATTTTGGGCCTTCCTAGCGAAGTTCTTGAATATCTTTTGTACCTGCGATTTATCATCAAGAAAGAACACCCACGTAAAAGTTGAAAAATCATTAGCTATAACTAGAACAAATGAGTTACCGCCGAGACTCTTGTAGGCATTGGGACCAAAGAGATCCATATGAAGTAGCTCGAGCGGTCTTCTCGTGGTCATAATGTTCTTCACGGGGTGACTTCCTCCAACTTGTTTTCCTTCTTGACAAGCACTACAAAGTCTGACCTTGTCGAATATGACATCTTTTACTCCAAGGATATGATCACCATTAATAAGCTTATCAAGATTTCACATGACCTAACCTTCTATGCCACAACCAACCTTTTGAGGATTTAGCAATTAGGAAAGTTCTAGGTTGAGCCTTTTTAGTGAACTCAACAATATATAGATCACCTCTACGTTACCGGTAAAGACCATTTTATGATTACCTCTATGAAACACTTGGCAATCTACTTCAGTAAATAGGACGATGAAACCAAAGTCAGCAAGTCTAGATATGAAAAGTAAATTGTAGCCAAGCAATTCAATGAGCATAACATTTTGTATGGAGCTATCATGTGAGATGGCCACATTACCAAGGCCAACCACCTTACCCTTTGATTTATCACCGAAAGTGACATACTTTCGAGGGCCGTCGTTTTCAGCAAGCTCACGAAACATATCTTTGTCTCCGTTCATTGATCAGTACATCCACTATCAAGGACCCATTCTTTTCCTCCAGCCATGTAGCCGCGAATATTAGCCATAAGACCAAAGTGTCTCATCGCGTCATCAAGATCATAGTCACTATCATCATCCTCATCATATTATCCATGTTCAACATTGCCATGTGGTGGATCAATTCCTAGAGAGAGTGATTCATTAGAAGTATGACCGTAACAATGTTCATCTCTATGAATTCTAATGACTTCGGAAATGATATTGCTAATGATTCCAACATCTCCTTTGGCACTCGTGAGATTTGTAAGCTGAAGTAAACAATCACCAAATTTGGGATCATTGGAACTCATCTTACTCAAGGCAATAGACTTATGAAGAATCTCATATAATTTTTTCAAGGAATAGTTTGGAAAACATTCCTCAAGGAATCTCCATATGGTGTAGGCACAATCAAGAGCAGGCAAGCTTGCAAGCAAGTTTCTAGGCAAACCTCTAGTGATTAAATTGACACTTCTAAGATTACGGATCATGTCAATAGACTCATCAAGGGTAGGATGCAAAGGATCAACATGAGGTGCACAAGGGCTAGTAATGTTCTTGTTCAAGTGATATTCATTGAAAATCTCAAGCATCCCATTCTTCCACTTGTGAAAGTACTCTCCATCAAGAATAGGCACTCTATGTCTAAGACTCCCCAACGTAGACTCATCCATCTTCCTCCAAAGGTGTTTAAAGCAAAGAAATGGAGACCAATGCTCTGATACCAATTGAAAGGATCGAGAAGAGGTGTCTAGAGAGGGTGAATATACTCTTAGCAAGAAAAGTTGTAGTTTTTAAATTCTTTAAGTTGAAGTGGAGTTTTGGCACAAGTTCAAACATTCACAATACATATCAAGCAAGCATGACAAGAGTATATGAGCAGCGGAAAGTAAATCATGCAAGTTGCAAGAATGTAAACGGATGGGATTGGAGTGTGCAAACACAATTCGAGACCCAGACATTTTTGGCGTGGTTCCGATAGGTGGTGCTATCATACGTCCATGTTGATGGAGACTTCAACCCACGAAGGGTAACGGTTGCACGAGTCCACAAAGGGCTCCACCCACGAGGGGTCCACAAAGAAGCAACCTTGTCTATCCCACCATGGCCATCACCCACGAAGGATTGCCTCACTAGGGGAGATCTTCACAAAGTAGGCGATCTCCTTGCCCGTACAAACTCCTTGGTTCAACTCCACAATCTTGACGGAGGCTCCCAAGTGACACCTAACCAATCTAGGAGACACCACTCTCCAAAAGGTAATAGATGGTGTGTTGATGATGAACTCCTTGCTCTTGGGCTTCAAATGATAGTCTCCCCAACACTCAACTCTCTCTCATAGGATTGGATTTGGTTGAAAGATGATTTGAGTGGAAAGCAACTTGGGGAAGGCTAGAGATCAAGATATATGTGGTTGGAATGGAATATCTTGACCTCAACACAAGTGTAGGTGGTTCTCTCTCAGAAAATGTATGTTGGAAGTGTAGGCATGTTCTGATGGCTCTCTCCACAAATGAAGAGTGGGTGGAGGGGTATATATAGCCTCCACACAAAATCTAACTGTTACACATAAATCACCAAACTCGGTGGGACCGAATTATAAAACTCAGTCAGACTGATTTGGTTCATAATGTGACCGTTAGGCATTTCGGTGGGACCGACATGATCAACTCGGTGGGACCGATGTTCTAGGGTTAGGGTAAAGCCTTATCTCGGTTGGACAGATTACACAAACTCGGTGGGACCGATTTTGGTAATAAGCTAAACAGAGAGTTGTCCAAGCAAACTCGGTGGAACCGATTTCATATTTTGGTGAGACCGAAATTAATGCAATAGGAAATAGAGAGTTTGCAAGCCCATCTCGGTGAGACCGAGATCCCATCGGTGAGACCAAATTGATTAGGGTTTCTGGCAGTGGCTATGTTAAGTGAACTCGGTGGCGCCAGATAGAAAGTTTCGGTGGGGCCAAGTTTGACTTTTGGTTTGGGACAAATGTGGATGTGAGAAAGTGGTTGAGGGCTTTGCAGCATATCACTAAGCACTTTGAGCAAGCAAGCCATTAAGCAACACCACATCCCTCTTAATAGTATTGGCTTTCCTATGGACTCAATGTGATCTTGGATCACTAAAATGAAAAATGTAGAGTCCTGAGCTTTGAGCTTGAGCCAATCCTTTGTCCTTATCATCTCGAAGGGGTTCCACATCCTCTAGTCCATGCCACTCCATTGTTGAACTTATCTAAAACATACTAGATGAAAGCATTAGTCCAACAAGAGATATGTTGACATTAATTACCAAAATCACCTAGGGAGCACTTGTGCTTTCAGCTCCTACATATTCTACGAACATCTTTATCGGTCAAACCGCATAACAACATACGTTGTTCCCTTTGTCATCGATATGTTACTTGCCCGAGATTCGATCGTCGGTATCATCATACCTAGTTCAATCTCGTTGCTGGCAAGTCTCTTTACTCGTTCCGTAATGCATCATTCCGCAACTAACTCATTAGTCACACTGCTTTCAAGGCTTATAGTGATGTGCATTGATAACCCGCAAGTATAGGGATCACAACAGTTCTTGAGGGTAGAGTATTCAACCCAAATTTATTGATTCGACATAAGGGGAGCCAAAGAATATTCTCAAGTATTAGCAGTTGAGCTATCAATTCAACCACACTTGAAAGACTTAATATCTGCAACAAAGTATTAGTAGCAAAGTAGTATGGAAGTAACGATAACGGTGGCAAAAGTAACAATAGTAGTTTTTGTAGCAATCGTAATAGTGGCAACGGAAAAGTAACTAAGCAAAGATCAATATGTGAAAAGCTCGTAGGCAATGGATCAATGATGGATAATTATGTCGGATGCGATTCCTCATGCAACAATTGTAACATAGGGTGACACAGAACTAGCTCCAGTTCATCAATGTAATGTAGGCATGTATTCCGAATATAGTCATACGTGCTTATGGAAAAGAACTTGCATGACATCTTTTGTCCTACCCTCCCGTGGCAGCGAGGTCCTATAGGAAACTACGGGATATCAAGTCCTCCTTTCAATAGAGTACCGGACCAAAGCATTAACACTTTGTGCATACATGAGCTCCTCAAACTACGGTCATCACTGGGAGTGGTCCCGATTTTTTTCACTTCGGGGTTACCGGATCATAACACATAGTAGGTGACTATTGACTTGCAATATAAGATCAAGAACTCACATATATTCATGAAAACATAATAGGTTCAGATCTGAAATCATGGCACTCGGGCCCTAGTGCCAAGCATTAAGCATAGCAAAGTCGTAGGAACATCAATATTAGAACATAATGGATACTAGGGATCAAACCCTAACAAAACTAACTCGATTACATGGTAAATATCATACAACCCATCACCGTACAGCAAGCCTACGATGATATTACTCACGCACGGTGGTGAGCATCATGAAATTGGTGACGGAGGATGGTTGATGATGACGATGGCGACAGATTCCCCTCTCCGGAGCCCCAAACGGACTCCAAATCAGCCCTCCCGAGGAAGATTAGGGCTTGGCGCCAGCTCCGTATCATAAAACGCGATGAATCCTTCTCCCATTTAAATCATGCAAGTTAAGTCCAAAACAAGGGCAAAAGTGTTTGGAATAGTAGATACGTTGGAGACGTATCATGCATTACCGAGAGGGCCCAGAGATAACTCTCCGACAATCGGAGTGACAAATCCTAATCTTGATCTATGCCAACTCAACAAACACCATCGGAGACACCTGTAGAGCATCTTTATGATCACCCAGTTACGTTGTGACGTTTGATAGCACACTAAGTGTTCCTCCGGTATTCGGGAGTTGCATAATCTCATAGTCATAGGAACATGTATAAGTCATGAAGAAAGAAATAGCAATAAACTAAATGATAATTATGCTAAGCTAACGGATGGGTCTTGTCCATCACATCATTCTCTAATGATGTGATCCCGTTCATCAAATGACAACACATGTCTATGGCTAGGAAACTTAACCATCTTTGATTAACGAGCTAGTCAAGTAGAGGCATACTAGGGACACTCTGTTTGTCTATGTATTCACACAGTACTAAGTTTCCGGTTAATACAATTCTAGCATGAATAATAAACATTTATCATGATATAAGGAAATATAAATAACAACTTTATTATTGCCTCTAGGGCATATTTCCTGCAGTATCAACTGAAAGATACATCAAGGAATGAGATATCCATTGATACACGCAAACAGAAAGATATCAAACTCCCAAAAGAGAGAATGGTTCCAAACAAACCAAGTGCTCTACAAAGTTTCATGATGGAAGAAAGTACCAAAAAGAAACCATTTGCATTCCACCAACACACACTTGATAAGGATCACAAGGTGAGCGTTCTAAGAAAAATAGGATAGCTCCTCCAAGCATTGTGCATAGAATTTGCATTTGAATACGAAAAGCACAAGATGGGATCACCACTTTCACTATATCTATACAAACACTAGACATGCTCAAGGAAATAACAAGATCCACAAGTGGTATGGAATACAATGGGAGTTGACACAATCCTAGGAAAGAGATAAGGCAAATAAAAGCAAAAGGCCAATGTAAAGATGATCAATAATTTCTACCACACATAAGTGAGTACCAATTGTCAAAATACAAGAAGTATTTGGAAATAATCCCCATTGGTAGATAGCAAGGATATCCAACATATTCACACAAACACAAGCAAATTGCAACTTGTAGAGCTAAGATGCCACCTAAGAACAAGATAATTTACAATATCAATTCTAGGTGACAATATCTCAAATGAACACATTTTCTAGGCTTGTAATATGCACATAGCATATTACTCCCCCATAATGTGATACCAATAAAAACTTAACAAGAGGCACTAAGAGGATCCAACAAGAGATAATTAATGGACTATTTAGAATTTGAATTTCTCATGAGAAGACATACCACATAGCGGCAAGATAATCTTGTAATATCAATACTAGATGGTATTCCTCATGTACACACATTTATAGGATTGTGAGGTGCACAAAGCACATCACTCCCCCACAATGGGATATTCCATTGATCTCTCACAAGAGCCAACTAAGATACAAACAAGATGCACAAAGGCTGAACGTACGACACACATGTACATGATGTGCAAACCAACATATAAGCAATTTGGAGACATAACATATACAAACACATGCAAGTAACAAAACCAAAACATGCAAAGGGGCAAGTAATGTTCAATGTAAACAATTTAAGTACAAGTTACTGGAAGGAGGCACATTGGATATATTATAGAAACTTGATAACCCAATTGACTTGGCTTGAGACAATAAGACTGATGATGTCCCCTTAATTCTTCATAATGTAGCCAAGTCTCCAATGCCCTCCAAAAACACCTATTGATCAAGTTTGAGCTTGTAGGTCCCCAACCAAGTTGGGTCCTAAGAGGTTAGTCACAATAGGCTTGGTAACCCAAATGGTTCTTTGCTTGAAACCACTTTGAGTACCAAGAAACTTGGCAAACACATTGCCAACCTTATCCTTCCCAAGAGAATAGATATCGTCAATAATAATTGGGTTGGATAAGTTACCACTAGTGCATGAGGAAGCAAGGTGACCTTTCTCACGACATAGGTAGCAACGTCTACTCTTCACTTTCTTCTCACTTGATTTCTCAACTTGAGAAGCATTAGCTTGAGTTTTCTTGGGAAGAGGCCTTTCTTCAACTTGAGGTTGAGCATGAGAATGAACTTGTGGCCGCTTCCCTTGTTGCTTTTCACTAATGGCCTTCTTCTTCAATGGGCAAGATCTAACATGATGCCCTTCAATCTTGTACTTGAAGCAAATAATCTTGGCCGATTTCTTGGCTTGTTTTTGGCCCTTCTTCTTGTTCATCTTGGACTTATTCTTCTTATTAGAGTTGAATCCAAGTCCAACTTTGTCATTGGGGGATTTTTGCACACTCAAGATATTTTTGAGTGTGGACTTCCCTCCATGACACATCTCCAAGTCTTTCTTTAATGAAGTGACTTGGGCCTTGAGCTCTTTGATTTCCTCTACATGGTTAGTCTCAACACAAGTACTAGAGGAAGTATAAACTTCATTGTTAGAGCAACAAGACAAGGAGAGAAATTCATCAGAAGATTTACTCACATTGTGAGTAGATGAATTACAAGTACTAGCACATGGCAATATAGCATTTTGACTTGAAGTAGTGCTAGTATCCACATGAGGCTCAATAGATTTTACCTTAGCAATCATGGCCTCATGAGCTATATTTAGAACATTATGGGATACTATAAGATCATCATGAGAGCTTGAGAGCTTTTCATGGCTTTCTTCCAATTTCCCATATGTGCTAGATAGCAACTCAAGTTGAGCCTGTAGCTCAACATTCTCCTTCAAAATGGATGCTTCACAAGTAATAGAGTTAGTAGCACAAGCATAATCATTAACAACAAGAGGAGAGGAGCACGTTGGCTTATGTGTCTTTCCTTGCGCCGACTTTAGTTCCACGCTCTGTGACTTATAGAGAATATGCAGACTTTGGTGGTGCTAGGATCTCTTGGTCTGCGCCTGTCTACATTCTCTCAGCAGATTTTGTAGACATCTTGCCAGCAGATGAAGACCCCATGCCCTTCAATGGCAATCCGCACCCCCTCCCTGGCAATTTGCAGTTTGATAATCACAATTGGGTTATGCCGGAATTTCCTAAGATGGGTTGGAATGATGTGCCACATCATGTCAATGAGCAACAACACATTGATGTACATCCGGTTCAGGAAGCTGTGCAGCAAGAGGAACTTCAGGAGATTCAGTCTCAGGAGTCCATAGTTCTGCAAATTTCTGATGATTCAGTTAACAATGCTGACAATGCTGCAGAGGTAGCTGTCTTCCAGCCCCCAATGGGACCACAGCAACCTCCTCTTCTGATTGGGCAAGCTTTCACTATCTATGGACCAGTTTTTCCACCTATGATGAAGTGGCAGCGTACTTTTGAGAAGATGTTGTCGCTTATGTGGTCTTTGGACAGTCCCCAGTTTGTTTTCAAGTCTGACATTGGTGCCATGCTCAACAAGCAGTCCTTGGAGGTTCTCTACAATGCCCCAGCTTCCAATCTTAAGCTCCTGCCTGCACCTGCCTCCTCGATCACCTCTGCTCTGGATGTGCCAACTGCTCCTGTTAAAAGGCCAGTTGCTCGGGCTCTCTGTTTCGAGGACCTTGATGAGCCAGTTTCTGAAGCCTTTGAATTCTCAGTTGTGCCTGAAGTACCTTTGAAGCAAGCAAGGAAACCTAAAGCCTCAAGAATTATTGTTGACACTGAAATTCGGTGCAGTGCACGTCTAAGCGCTCTTCGTGATGGCTACCGCAAAGTAATAGGTGGCACTTCATCCAAGAAGCCTCACACTTCGAAGAAGCGCAAGACTAGCAGTTTCCAGTCTGAAGATAGTCCTTCTGTGGCCCCACCAACTGCTATTACAGACCTTCAATGCATTGGCGCTCGTCTTTGCATTGCACCCGAGAAGATCTCTACGGATAAGCTTGTTGCTGATCCTGCCAAGTCCAATAGCAGCGTGGGTTCTGATGATTAGTTACTTCATGCAGGGTTCTGGTATATGGCGTACCATAATCACCATTTATCTTTCTTTCTATGTTTGGAACTATGCGATGCTTGTTTGCTCTGTTGGTCAGTGTAGGTCACTGCGTGGCCTACTCTTTATGCTTTTACTTTTGGTTTGTAATGAATCATACAAGGTTTAAGGAGTGGAAAGTTCTATGTTGGAATGTTCGGGGCCTCAATTCTGAAGCGCGTCAGCTTGCGGTTAGGCAAAAGATCGATGAAAGTGGTTGCTCTGTTATTTGTCTTAAGGAAACTAAATGCATGCATATGGATCAACGTTTCATTAGGAAGTTCTGCCCGAGGCGTTTTGATAATTTTGTTTATGTTCCCTCGACTAGTGCGTATGCTGGGATGGTGGTTATTTGGAATTCATCCTTTTTCATAGGTTCTTTAATTGAGGCAAAATCCTATGGGATAATTGTGGAGTTCAAATCCAAACATACTTCTGAAACATGGTATTTAGTTTCCGTTTATGGCCCGTGTCAAGGCCCTGCCCGTGATGAATTTGTTCAGTGGTTATATAATCTTGATATTCAGTTTGGTGTCAATTGGTTGCTTTTGGGTGACTTCAACTTCATGCAATCGCTTGAGAACCGCAATCTTCCGGGTGGTGATGTTAATGATATCTTCTTGTTTAATGAAATAATTGGTCATTTGGGTCTTGTTGAGCTGCCAATAAAGGGTCGTCAATATACTTGGTCGAATATGCAAACTTCGCCGCTTCTCGAGCAGATTGCTTGGTTTTTCACGTCGGTTGCTTGGACATCGGACCACCCTAACACGATGGTATTTCCTCTTGCACGCACTGCCTCTGACCATGTTCCGTGTGTGGTCTCGATTGCCACATGTATCGCCAAGGCAAAGGTTTTCCGCTTTGAGAATTATTGGGTTGATTTTCCTGGTTTTGCTGACTGTGTTTCTGAGGTTTGGAATAGGCCAGTGGCAAAACCGTCAATTGCCTTAACAATTTCGGCTAAGTTTAAGTCTCTCTGTTATGCTCTCAAGAAATGGCATTTAAACCTCTCCATAGTCAAAGCTCTAATTGCTGATTGTAATAAAGTGATTATTTTTCTTGATAATCTTGAGGAAATTAGGCCTTTGAGTTGGTCGGAGTTTAATTTTCATACAATTGTTAAATTGCACCTTGAGGACATCTTACATTAGCAATTTATCTACTAGAAGCAGCGTTGCACGATCAGAAACATCAAAGTTGATGAGGAGAATTCGAAATTTTTTCATGCCATGGCTACGGAAAGATATCGAAGGAAAACTATCTCCTCGATCAAGTCTGTGGAGGGTGATGTGGTCACGGACCACCAACAGTTGGCAGGGATGTTCTGGGCTGATTTCAACCAATGAATGGGCCAATCAAAAGGGATTCAAATGGGATTTTATCTGGACACATTAATTGCCCGGATCAATGGTCTAGAGGAGTTGTCTTTACCATGTATGGACTCTGAGGTGGATCCGGTCATTAAGAATATGCCTACTGATCGTGCACCGGGACCAGACGGGTTTACTGGCCTTTTCTTAAAGAAATGCTGGTCTATTTTGAAGGAGGACTTTATGAAGCTTGTGCAAGAATTCTACGAATGGAAGTGTAATTTGGAGTGTCTCAACACATCTCTTATCACCCTCACTCCGAAGAAGCTGAGCCCTGAATATGTCGGTGATTTCCGACCCATATCATTGACTAATACATGTTCGATGTTTTTAACCAAGCTTTTGGCAAATCGTCTTCAGGGTGTGATCTTGAAATGTATCCACCGCAACCAATATGGTTTTCTTTAGTGTCGATCCATTCAGGACTGTCTGGCGTGGTGTTTTGAGTACATCCACCAATGCAAAGCTTCCAAGAGGCCTATCATTCTTCTTAATCTTGACTTCACAAAGGCTTTCGACACCATTGAGCATGAACTTATTCTTAGGATTCTGAAATGTAAGGGATTTGACGATCGTTGGACAAGTTGGGTTGAGAGCATTTTTTCCACGGGCTCCTCTTCAGTTCACTTGAATGGAGTGCCTGGTAATCATTTTGTCTGTTGTTCGAGTGTTCGTCAAGGAGATCCGCTATCTCCTTTGCTCTTTGTGATTGCGGTGGACTTACTTCAGTCGGTCATAAATGAAATGTGCTCAAGGAATATTCTCACCTTGCCAATCCCAAATGCCTCGAGGGACTATCCGATCGTCCAGTATGTGGATGATACCCTCATGGTTCTTCCAGCTATTGACAATCAGCTCATTCCTTTTAAAGACATGCTTGAAGTCTTTGCTAAATCAACCAGTCTGAGGGTAAATTTTAGTAAGTCCTCTTTAATACCCATCAATATGAGTGATGACGAGGGCAAGCGTGTTGCTTGCATGCTTGGGTGTGATGTTGGTTCCATGCCATTCACTTACCTGGGACTACCAATGGGTACCACCCGTCCAACAATTCATGATCTGTTGCCTCTGGTGGATCGTATCGAGCGACGATTATCTGCATCTTCTTGCATGTTGAACCAAGGAAGCTGGCTTCAGCTCTTGCAATATGTTCTTAGTTCTATGCCAATATATTTCTTGTGCACTCTTTCACTACCGCAGGGCATCTTAAAGTAGATTGAGCGCATCATGCGGCAATGCTTGTGGAGAGGGAACTTGGATATGCCCCGGCAATCATTGGCGGCTTGGGACTTGGTATGTCGTCCTAAATCATTTGGAGGTCTGGGCGTTCTGGAATTGAGCATTCAGAATGAGGCCTTGCCGATCAAGCATCTTTTCAAGTTCTTTAATAAGATGGACGTGCCATGGGTATCTCTTATTTGGGACACTTATTATGCCGCTGCACCTCCCCAAGTCACCCAAAGCTGCGGTTCTTTCTGGTGGAGGGACGTATTCAAGTTATATGATAAGTTTTGCAAGTTAGCAGCTCCACACGTTCGAACAGGAGATATGGTGATTTTCTGGCTAGACCGTTGGCAACTTGGCAGCAATACGGTTATCATGCAACATCAGTTTCCGAGGCTTCACTCTTTTGTGATTGATGACTCTCTCACAGTCAAGGATATGATGGAGCTATCGGACCTAACGGACAATCTCCATCTGCCATTGTCTGCTGAGGCCTTTGAGGAATTTAACCAACTTCAGGCGTTACTTCCCTTGGTCAACCTTCACGATGGGGAAAAGGATGTCTGGAAATGGCCTTCCAAGTCTGGTGACTATCTGTCCAGTATTTATTACTTGCCATGCTTTTCGGACACAGTGGTTGATCCCATATTCCGGTGGATCTGGAAATGTTCTTGTACTCTGAAGTTTAAGGTTTTTGGTTGGCTCCTTTTGATGGATCGCCTGAACACTAGGGACATGATGCAGCGGCGGCATTGGATTATCCAGGATGACACTTGTTTTCTATGTCACTTGGCCTCCCATGAGGACAGAGCGCATCTCTTCTTTGCTTGTAATTTTAGCTATCGTCTCTGGAACTATCTGGGTATTTCATGGAATCCTCAACCTAACCAGACCACTTATGAGATGGCTTCTGATGCTAGGAGGGATTTTGGTCAACCTTTTTTCTCAGAGGTAGTCTTCACTGCCACTTGGAATATTTGGACACAAAGAAATGGGGAGATTTTCAGAAATGAATTACCTTCATTCAGATCATGGAGGAGAAATTTCTTGCATGACATCTCTCTTTTAGCTCATAGAATCAAATGTAAATATAGGAATAGATTAATCTCTTGGATAGCTACCTTACCCTAATCACTTCTTTTGTAAGTATTATTCTCCTCCCTTCTCTTAACTTTGTAACTTGTAATACTTTGGTACTGTGGTTTAATAAAAGACTGTGAGGCTGTTGCCTTGCAGTATATAGTCAAAAAAACAAGAGGAGAGGACAACTTGGCAAGAACTTTTAAATAAGAAGCTTCAAGTTGAGCATGAGACTCGATGAGTTTGATGAGCTCACCCTTGATGACCCTTGAGCCATTTTCGAGGTGCTCAAAATCCTCAAGGAGTTTACCATGAGAAAATTCAAGCTTAGCATTTTTAGTTTCAAAATCATTTGCCACCTCAAGTGCTCTATCATGAGATTCCTTTATTCTAGATAATTCTAGAGCAAAGGTCTCCTCAAGCGATTCCTTGGTGGTTTGTTCAAGTTCAAGAGCTTAAGAGAGGTCCGCGATCTCATTAGCGTAATCATGCTCATGACCTTCCATTTTATCAATGGTGACCTCATGCTCCTCGAGATGAGATTCCAACTCCTCAATGTATTTCTTGCCCTCAATTGCAATAGACATGATTTCCATGAAGTTGGAACAAGCAATTTTATTCTTATGAAGAGCTTTAAAAATCATTTCTCCCTTGATTTTTAAGGAAGCAACATTATCATTCTCTTCATCATTATCCTCATCATCATTAGCATTAACATCATCATCAAGAGACATATTGGGGTTCAAAGTAGGAGATACCTTTGAAGCCTTAGCCATAAGGCAAAAAGCAATAGATGATGATGCAGGATCCCTTGAAGCAGCATTTAAGACCACATCTTGTTCCATGGAGTGTTGAGTTTCCTCTACATTGTTAGCACAACAACTCGAGGAAATAGATACATTTTTATCATGGCAACAAGACATAGCAAGCATATCATCATGATATTTGAGCAAGCAATTTCTACATGATATGCAAGGACTACCAACACAAGCATGTGAAACATGTAAGGTGCTCGAAGTGTTAAAGTCCAAAGAAGGACCATTGCAATAAGATGGTGATGAAGAATCACCAAGAACAAGCACACTATCATCATTGCAATGACCAACACTACTCACCCTAGCATTACCTTGTGGCAATCCACATGTAGGTGAAGTAGTAGAAGTTGAGAAGGCAACACGGCCGGAGGTGGAGGGAGAACAATCAGCCCCACAAATCTTGGACACACAATATTTATCTTGAAGCTTTGTCCACAACTCATGAGCATCCCGGAACGACATGAGTTGAAATATAACTACATTTCTCAAAGCATCGAAAAGCAAATTAGAAACTTGAGCATTGAGATAAGAGTTTTTGTCATCCTCTAAAGATAATCTTTGGGGATCCTTCGGAGGAGAAAAACCCATATCTACAATTCGCTCTAAATTTGGGTCCATGACCCTAAAGAGATTAAGCATGCGAAATACCCAAACATCAAAATTTGTGCCATCGAAACTAAGAGTGTAAGAGAATCATAATCCCCTAGTCGACATCTTTACTCTCTAGGCAGTTAAGCCTGACAAAGAGAGACGAGGCTCTGATACCAATTGAAAGATCGTGAATGTTGCCCAGAGGGGGTGAATAGGTGCTTTAAAATAATTACAGTTTAGGCTTGAACAAATGCGGAATAAACCTAGTGGTTAATTTGTCAAGCACAAAACCTAGAACAACTAGGCTCACCTATGTGCACCAACAACTTATGCTAAGCAAGATAAACTACTAGGTGATAGCAAGATATATTACAAGAAACAATATGGCTATCACAAAGTAAAGTGCATAAGTAAAGGGCTCGGGTAAGAGATAACCAAGGCATGCGGAAACGACGATGTATCCCGAAGTTCACACCCTTGCGGATGATAATCTCTGTTTGGAGCGGTGTGAAGGCACAATGCTCCCCAAGAAGCACTAGGGACACCGTAATCTCCTCATGCCCTCCCACAATCCAAGATGCCGTGATTCCACTAAGGGACCCTTGAGGGCGGTCACCCAACCCGTACAAATGACAACCCTTGGGGGCGGTCACCGAACCCGTACACTTTGGCAACCCTTGGGGGCGGTCACCAGAACCCGTCAAATTGCCCGAGGCGATCTCCACAACCTAATTGGAGACCCCGATGCTTTCCCAGAGGTTTACACCATAATGATTGAGCTCCGAACACCACCAACCCGTACAAATGACAACCCTTGGGGGCGGTCACCGAACCCGTACACTTTGGCAACCCTTGGGGGCGGTCACCAGAACCCGTCAAATTTCCCGAGGCGATCTCCACAACCTAATTGGAGACCCCGACGCTTTCCCAGAGCTTTACACCATAATGATTGAGCTCTGAACACCACCAACCGTCTAGGGCACACAAGCACCCAATAGGAACAAGCTCAAGGGTACCAAGCACCCAAGAGTAATAAGCTTCTCAACTTGTAACTTCCACGTATCACCATGGAGAACTCAAACCGATGCAGAAATGCAATAGCAAGTGCACACGGAGTGCCCAAGTCCTTCTCTCTCAAATCCCACCAAAGCAACTAATGCTAGTGAGGAAAGTGAGAGGAAGAACAAGAAGGAGAACACCAAGAACTCCAAGATCTAGATCCAAGGGGTTCCCCTCACATAGAGGAGAAAGTGATTGGTGGAAATGTGGATCTAGATCTCCTCTCTCTTTTCCCTCAAAAACTAGCAAGAATCCATGGAGGAATTGAAAGTGAGCAAGCTCGAAGAAGGTCAACAATGGGGGAAGAACACGAGCTCAAAGGATAAGGTTCATTGGGGAAGAAGACCCCGTTTTATAGGTGGGAAAAAAATAACCGTTATGCTCACAGCTCGCACAAAGCGGTACTACCGCTCATGGGAGCGGTATTACCGCTAGGGCGGTGGAAGCCCTTTGAAAAACAACAACGAGGAGGCAAAAGGCCGGTAGAACCGCCGGAGCGGTACTACCGCTCATCCTCATGGTACTACCGCTCCAAGCGGTACTACCGCTCCCAAGAGCGGTAGTAAAAAGTTACATCCCCTCCAAGCGGTAGTACTGCTGCAGCCTTTTTAAGGACACCAAAACTGACACAATTCTGCAAACGGACTCCGAATTCAACAAAACCAAGTTTGTTGGAAAGATACGACAACGGCTAACAAAATCTTTATAAGAATAACAATAAGAATGAAATTAGAAAAGGCCCAAGAGAAAATGGTGAGAACCCTTCCTTGAATAAGACCGGTAGAACCTCCAACACTGAAAATGCAATAGAAGAAGCATGAGAACTCCGTTTATGATGAACTCGAGCTTTTCATCAAGATGACCATAAGCTCTAAGACTCACAAAGAGAACCAAACAAGAACTAAGAAAGATGATGCAAGGATGCAATGGTTTGAGCTCTCTGTGAACGATACGATCAAGCTACTCATCAAGAGCCCTCCTTGATAGTACGGCAATCGATCCTATAACCCGGTCTCCCAACTACCACCATGAGACCGGTAAAATAGAAAACCTATCAAGGGCAAACCGTTTCCTTGCACAAAGTCCAATTGAGCTAGATGTAGACGATCTTGACTTCCTCAACTTGGACCACCTTTCTTGATTGCGTTGGCTTGGTGAAGACTAGTAGATTGCTCCCCCATACTCCACTACGAGTGAGCCACTCTTCGACACATCTTCACAAGTCCATTGTCACCACAATGGGCGGCAAGCTTCAAGCACTTGATCTCTTCGTGATGCATCACTTGAACTTGCACACGGCAACCTAACCCCACAAAGAACTCTCACGAAGACCATGGATTAGTACACAAAGCGTAATTGACAATGCTTACCATACCATGGGATCACTTGATCCCTCTCGGTACATCTTCTATGCTTTGTGTGTCGATCAACTTGATTCACTCTTTGATTTAGTCTTGATCAACCTCTCACAAGACCAATCTTTAGGTAATTCCTTGAATAGCTCCTTGGTCGACACAAACTCTCCTTGAAACCAACACATGTACTCCAAGAAAAGCCTATGGATAAAACCTTAAAATATAACTCAAGGCAACCATTAGTCCATAGAGATTGTCATCAATTACCAAAACCAAACATGGGGGCACCGCATGTTCTTTCAACGAGCCCTGGTCGTACAAATGCGTGAGTAGGCATTCGGGACCCCGCCTGTATGTACGTATGAGGTCGTATTTTTAGGCATCTAGCTGTATGTACGTGTACACGATTTTGACTGGAATGCCTAAACTGCTACGCCGGGGGCTCTACTACTACACGTGCCGCTGCTTGCTCGGCCACGATTTGTCGTTGTAGAGAGACCGATCGACCATTATGTACGTACACGTTCGCGACCAGAATGACAACTCTACATATGCTTTGACCACGTGGGTCCCGACTGTTAGGGAGGATAAGGAGGAACTTCCTTGCGTGCGAAGTTATGGATGGCGGGTCCCAATGGTCAGGGGGAGAATCATTTTTTGCCCATAATATGGACGCACTTCCTTGTGTGCGAAGATGTAGCTGGTAGGTCCTAGCTGTTAGGGAGGAAACATTTTTTTTCGCAAAATACAGAGTCCCTTTCGGTGGGTCCCTACTGTCAGGTGGAGGAATAATTATTTTACGCGTAATAAGGAGACACTCCCTTGCTACGGTCGTGGATCCAGTTATCATCCTCTCCACGTACAGTCCTCTTCGATGGAAGTCATTCTTTGACCAAGTTGACCACGCAGCGCTGAGAGCACCAAGGCGGTGGATGATGGTGAGGCCTGGACGGGGACGAAACGGAGCCGGGGAAGACGCGGTAGTGGACGCCCACGCGGAGAAGAGTACGAGGGTTGGATGGTTCCGCTGCGGTGTGAGGCTGCCGTCACCACAGAATAACACGGGTTGTGGGTTAGTAGAGGGATGGCCTGGCCAGCGGTAGGCGTAGGGTGGGGCGGTGAGGCCTGCGTGGCAGCACAACCAACCACTGGTTCTGGTGCGGGGTAGGCTGTCATCGCCGGAGAAGAATAGGATATCTGGGGGAGTAAAGGGATGGCCTGGCCAGCATTTCAGGGTACGACAGGGCGGCGATGCATGCATGGCAGTGCAACTAGCCATAGAAGGCAGGAACAAGCGCTCCCGCCGGCGCAGGTTTGGTTTTGGCGGCTGGATCAGTCAGACCCAAAAACTCATTATGCTGAATTATAAGAATTAATTTTATATGGCTAGAACTTATTGTAAAATGTTGCGGAGCACATTTTTCTTCTTGAGTTTTCTTAGACAATTTTCTTCTTGAGGTGTGAAGCCGAGCACATTCAGAAGCCCTGGGATAAAGTGGTGTCGCCAATGTGTTGGACTGGGTTAGGCATTCTAATCGAAAAATAATAATGGACCAGAACTATTTACGATGTTGATTACGATTTGCATGGGTCCGTTGGTTGCAGGAAGAAAATGGCGGGAGAAAAACGATTGGTCACTATCTTTGCCTATGAATAATATCGACTGAATGTAATGACACTCTCATAGGATATAATATCCTCCTATTAAAATTTGACTTTTCAAATCGTAAATTTAAAGAAGTGGTGCATGAGCATTTAGCTTCATTTATTTATTTAATTATTTATGTTTAGGGGACCATGAGCATGTACCTAGGTTGGATTCATGTGAGAGCTTCCCGTCCAGTTAATTATGGGCTCCTCTATTGGGCCTTCATCACTGGGCTGCATGTTATTGACAAGTGGTAAATGTGTTCCGTACGAAAAATAGTATGATCTACGTACGGGGCACTAAAGGATCAGACCATGCAACGACTTCCAAAACATTGTGTTTGTCATTCTAACAACACATTTATTCAACCAACAGACAAAATATACTACCGATTGTAGATTGAAAACAGCAGTAGCAACAACCAGGGCCGGGGGTGCAACAAAAGCAGTAAGCAGGCCAGAAGAGTAAAGACGCAGCTCTCTCTTCCAAACCAAACATCAGCCATCATTACAAAAGGGATGCCAAAAAAGAACAAGTGTATGCATCAAACTAAATAAAGATCCTACTACACCAAGTGTAAGCATCTAACTAACTGGCTTAGTTAGGCATTACAATTTATTAAGCTGTGGAGATTTGCTGATGGCTTGAACCAGATGGGTGCCTACCGGGAAAACTCCAGCCAGCAGGTCGAAGTCTGATACTTGCGACCCTCTCTCCTAGTTTGGGCTGCAGAGTGTGGCGGCACATATCAGGTATGGTGCATGGAGATACGCATGGTACGCTGTGTACACACAGTTTGGCCTGATGAATGAAACCGCGCTGGCATCATGATCCTTGCTGTCGGTTATCTCCTGGTTAATCGGATAATTCAGTCCGAGAAACATATAGAGCAGGTACCAAGGCTACTTACTAGCCTCCAGTCAAAAATTCCTGAAGGCCCAGAGAAGCTGGGACCCTGCTCAATGACCTTGCAGTGACTGTGATTGTATTCAATGAAACAACACGTCTGGTACGTGTGAACGATCATCAATCGTTCGCCCTCGTCTAATCAAGCTAGGAACCACCTGCAACTGCCATGGCGCTTTTGTTTGAAAGGTTTTGGGATTAGGAAGGGTAGGAACACCAGGCGGCCTACAACATCATATCAAATTGGAGTGAAATAAAAAAGGGCTCGTACTGTAGTTAGTCTTAAGAACAACATGTTATGAGCATGAATATTTGTTTAGTAAATGTTGACAGTAATATAAGTAAGCCATCATGATATCATAGGAAAGTAACATACTGCTGTAACAGCCATTTGTAGCGATGACTGGAGTAGGCCAGCAATATGTCCAGCCATAGAAGGAGTCCACAACGTAAATGAAGCCCTTGTGTTCGATGGCTTCAGAGAGTGTCGGTGTCAAAACCGGCGGATCTCGGGTAGGGGGTCCCGAACTGTGCGTCTAGGCCGGATGGTAACAGGAGACAGGGGACACTTTGTTTTACCCAGGTTCGGGCCCTCTCGATGGAGGTAATACCCTAGTCCTACTTGATTAATATTGATGATATGGGTAGTACAAGAGTAGATCTACCATGAGATCAAGGAGGCTAAACCCTAGAAGCTAGCCTATGGTATGATTGCTGTGTATGGAGTTGATTGCCTACGGACTACAACCCTCTGGTTTATATAGACACCGGATAGGGTTAGGTTTACACAGAGTCGGTTACAATGGCAGGAGATCTTGAATATCCGCATCGCCAAGCTTGCCCTCCACGCCAAGGAAAGTCCCATCCGGACACGGGACGAAGTCTTCAATCTTGTATCTTCATAGTCCAGGAGTCCGGCTGAAGGTATAGTCCGGCTACCCGAACACCCCCTAATCCAGGACTCCCTCAGTAGCCCCTGAACCAGGCTTCAATGACGACGAGTCCAGTGTGAAAATTGTCTTCGGCATTGCAAGGCGGGTTCCTCCTCCAAGTCCTTCATAGAAGATTTGTAAACACCAAGAGTAGTGTCCGGTTCTGCAAAATAAGCTTCCACATATTTCCATAGAGAGAATAATAATATTAACACAAATCAAATCTGCTGACGTATTCCGTAGTGCACTATCACACTACGGCCAAGTCCTTTACTCAAATCGTTTTTACTTTTCCACCTCAGCATGTTTTGCGACGCGGTTTCCTTGGCACGTCTTGTCAAAGCAGAGATCGTGTGCCCCCCTTTACGGGATTCGCATCAATACGGACGTGGGTAACCCAATCGTGTCCGTTAGCATGTTTTCTCGATTAAAGGCGAGTCCCAAACGGTTACGGGGAGGGCTCCTGGTATTCAACCTCTTATAAAGAGACCAAGGCCTTACTCCCTTTTCCAATCTCAAATGAGTTCGCTCGTCGCCTCGAGTTCCAACACCCTAGGCTCCAGATTCCAGGCGCTTCGGACCTTCGACAATGTCCAGTTCCGACCTTCAAGGCCGATGGATGCCCTCCTCCGTCACGGAGGAGGATGGGCTAAAGTTGAGAGAGGCTAAGTTCTTGACCGCCGAAATTCCGCATAGGTTGCCTGCTCAAGGGCAGGCTATTCCCAATCCCCAGCCCGGCGAGAGCGTAGTGTTCATGTCCCACTTCCTTCGGGGGTTAGGCTTCCCGATGGATCCCTTCGTGAGGGGGCTGCTATTTTATTATGGGCTGGAATTTCATGACTTAGCTCCAGAGTCCATCCTCCACATTTCCTCGTTTATCGTTGTATGCGAAGCGTTCCTCCGTATTACCCCTCACTTCGGATTATGGCTCAAGACTTTCAAGGTGGAGCCGAATATGATCAAGGGACGGCACGCAGAGTGCGGAGGCGCTGTTATAAGCAAAAATGCTGATGCTCCGTGGCCCGAGGGCTCTTTTCAAGAGGAGCTAGGCTTGTGGCAACGAGAGTGGTTTTATATCACCGCTCCCTGAAGTGCCAAGTGGGTGGCGCCTCCTGCCTTTCGCTCGGGTCCCCCACCACGGCTAGCGTCATGGGTTAACAGAGGGTTAGATTGGGGTTTTCCCAAAGACGTGCCCTTGTTACAAGGCCGCATTAAAGATCTCCTGGAAGGAGACCTAAGCCTGGTAAGGGTGACGCAGGTCATGCTGATTCGCCGAATATTGCCCGGCAAACGTTGCCCCCTTCGCCTATGGGAGTTTAATCCAGAGGGACCACGAGCTCTCCAGAACTTTATGGGAGCAACGCCCGCGGAGATGCATAAACTGTTCTTCGGATCACAAGAGATGTGTCCGGATTTAACCGAGGACGCAGGCCTAAGCTGCAATCGCCCGGATACTCAAGTAAGCAACCTTGTGCCCGGACCTTCTATCCGTATAATTGTCATAAACTTGCCCCTAAAAGAGCCTTCCTTTTAAATAGGAGTGGATAGCGACAGCAAAGCTGATCAGGTGTCCGGCTCCCCTTCCTGAAACCAGGACGGATCCTGTGCTGGTCAGGATGCTGGAAAAAATACCTTTGGAGGGGGAGGCTGCTCCGAAGGGAGGAACCAACAATTCCTCTCCTAAGGGGAAGAAGAGAGCCGCCTCTGACGACCCGGAGACCATGGCCTCGAAACAGGGAAGAAAATCCTCGTCAGCGGGTCCGACGCCGGGGAGTTCCTCGGCCGGACCACGCCCTCAAGGGGATCAGCCCTCCAGCGAGCCGTAAGTAGAGAGAGGTTTTCCTTTTGAGGGATGAGAGAAATCCTTGATTTAAATCTGAGAAGACTAACCGAAATTTTACCTTATAGCTCGGACCTCAGCCCTTCTCCGCAGAGCTCGTCTTCGGGGGATCTTCTTCCGGAGATGATGGAGAGCGGGATGCCTCCCCCTGCCGTACCGCCTAGCGAGGCAGACGACCCTGAGGTGTCGTCGCGGAGGGTTTCTCTGAATCCGGCAGGGGCGGAAGATAACTATGTGGCCCCCAAGGTTCTCCGCATCCGGCCTTCGAAAGAGGTCATAGGGCAAGTCCGGCACCGTCTGGTGCTCGGCCGGAGGAACTAAAGATTCTGCTGGGGCGAGCTTCTATCTCAGAAGAGCACCGTGCATTGATGGGCATGGTGATTGAAAGGATTTCATCCGCATAAAGCGGATTGCATGAGGCCATCAAAAGTTTAATAACGGGTTTTCAGGTACGTTAGATAATGTACACTTTTGTCAGTTGCGCATAAATAAGATGCGCCCTGTGTAGATAGTAGCCCCTGAGACTTTGCGCGTTGTCAAGAAATGACGGCGCGCAGAGGATCATAATCCCAGGTCTAAGATGTCGCCATTGAATGTAGGTGGCGAGGTGTCCGGAATCAAGCCGAACTGATGATGTGGCCGAACTAAAGCGGCAATGGACGTGGCAGATGCCGACATCGCGCTTGTCAACAAGCGGCTTGATGAGGCTCAAGGTATGTAATTCTTCGGGCGGCATTAGGTAAGAGGAGCTTCATGCCAGTGTCTTACAATGTGTGTGCTTGACGCAGATGGTACGGCCGCCGTGGAGAATCTTAGGGCAGAACCAGCCCGAGCTAAGGAGCAAGCCAGAAAAAGCGATGCGGCTGCCAAGAAGGCCCTTGAAGAGCTGAGAGCCGAATAGGCTGCTCACTGCGGAAGCAAAGAAGAGATGGCCGAGAAGTTAAAGAGCGCTGCAAACCGTTGCAAACTTCTTGAGAAAGAAGATCGGGCGAGACAGACGGACTTAGAGAAGGCCGTTGCCGATGCCAAGGACGCTCACTCTGCAATGAGAGCTGTGAAAGAGGAGCTGCGTCAGGCCGAACAGATTGCGGCTGGGAAGCCCTTTATGCTGCGGAGGAAGGTTTGTGATCCGAAGTTTGCTCCGTTGGACCGGATGTGGAGTGTGGAGGACACCTATCTGGATTTGGCAGCAAGTGCTGCTGATGCGACCGAACACTTTCGAGATCTGGAAGACCGTGAAGTGGAAAAGCTTTTCTGGTCACAGTTTCATAATCCAGAGCGTCCACTGGCAGTGGACGATCGCCTGGCTCAATGGTCCGAGCTGAATAGATTGTCCGGACTCGCCATGAAGTACGTCATGGGTCATCTGTGGCCTGGGAGACCGCAGCCAAAGAGTTATTTCAGCTTGGTGCAGCAATTCCTTGACGCGGTGCCGCGTATAACTGCAATGAAGAGGTCAGCATGGATAGAGGGCGCACGGATGGCTCTTGCCCGTGTTAAGACATACTGGGCAGAGATGGAGACCACCGTTGTTGCGTCTCGAGATTCGGACAAAAGCCGAGTACCTTCCGAGCACTATTTTCAGGAAGTTCTTGAAGGCGCTCGTGTAATAGAGACGCAGTGCCCGAAAGATGCTATGTTATGATAGCATATGTAATTATAAAGTAATATTTTGATAAATTGTAGTGGCCTTTTCTATACTTGTGCCTCCAAGTATATATATATATATATGTATATATAGAATCTGAAAGATGGCAGTCGTTGGCTTCAGCCCCCACGCACATAGTGCGGGGGTGCTTGCAGAAGATGCATTTTCACACTTAACCCAACGTCTTGGTCCTACAAAGGAGGTGATAGCGCAGCGGGCCAGGCAACCGGACTATAATGCTTTAACACTTTCACTTAGCCATAGGAGTTTGAAAATGAGACTCTTTAGGTAGCTCCTTGGTGGCAACTGCGCTCGTCCGAATTCGGGGCGCGTCAAAGCGGAGGAATTCGGGGATCAGCCTTCCACGCCAAGGAAAGTCCCATCCGGACACGGGACGAAGTCTTCAATCTTGTATCTTCATAGTCCAGGAGTCCGGCTGAAGGTATAGTCCGGCTACCCGAACACCCCCTAATCCAGGACTCCCTCAGAGAGCCAAGGAGTATGTATGATCCTGTGATGGACGTGCAGATTTATCCACTTTCTGCAGTGATCTATCATATAGGCGAGGCTGCGGTTGAAGAACGCAATTGGCCTGAAGTCTTTATAATTAGCAGATCTTTTGGGCACTTGGCAGATTACAACCTTGAGCAAATCAAACTTGGTATCATGTTGTCTACTGTAAGATTCCGAGTATTCTGGGCCACGGTGCCATAGCAGTGCAGTGTTAATGGAAGGAAGGGGGATCAATCACTGGGTGTAGACCTCCATGAGCATCTAGCTGTCGTGACCATCGATGAGCACCATCCAAGACGTGTTCATCCCGACCCAGTACATACTGTTAATGTAGTAAAGGGAGACGGTGATAGAATCACAGTCGAGGGGGTTGATGCTCGCCACGCTACGATCGTTATGCTGCATGACACGCTGTTTCTGAAGATCAGGCGGCATCAGCCATCAGGGAGCTGGCTTAAAAAGCTCCTACCAGAGGACTTTGAGTACACGGTACAGCCCCGATGAGCATGCGGCGAGCCGCATGGTACTGAGATTGTCCACATGCGAAACAATGAGCTTGATTACCTTTGAGGGGAGCAAATTCCAGCCACTATTTCGGCGGATGCTGCTCGGTTCTGCCATTGTTAGTGCTTGGGTTTCGGAAGAGGGGGGAGGCGCCTAGCGGGGATGAAAGATTGGATGATTATGTGCGGACGGGGATGGAGAAGCGAATATGTGTTGCGGGAAGTGGACATGTGATGATGACAATGTAGCAGCAGCACACCGCTTGACTTACGAGACGCATCCCAACACCGTAGGGTCATATCGATGCCAGACAACATGCTTGAGTGATCACAGTACTAGTACAATAACCTACAATACCTACTACTATGCCCTAGTTTTTTTCATATAATGGAGTAGGAATCTGCTCTACTACTAGTACCAGAGGAGTAGTATATTGTAAAATAGTTACAAACTTCAATGCCAGAGCGTGGAACGATTACGAACCGCCATCAGTGCTAACTCCAATCCCCAGCAAACGTTCACTAGGAGACATGGCAGTTGCAAATGCCTGTGACACAGTTACAGTACGTTTGTAAGGGTGGCGGTTTTTTCAAATACTATGGATTAAAAATAGGCCACCATTGGATGGAAATCTGACGGTTATGTGGGATTCGCCAGGATTGGGCTCGTGGCGAAAAATTGCCAGATATCATTACTAAAAAAGGTTAAAGCACCTGGGGTTATAACTTGGATCGGCTAACCACTAACGCCCGCGACGCAGTTATAGTACTAACATAGTTGTAAAATGGTCAAAGAACGTGTCTATGTGGTGTTTCGAATTCTATGCAAACTAGTAAGATGCCCGTGCATTGCTCAAAACATCAAGATGCATTTTTTTACAAAACACCTGTTATGATTGACCCATGCAGGAGTAATCCCATGTGTAAAAACTAATGATATCTCGAGAATTTCATCAGAAAAAGGTATCTTGAGAATTTCATCGAAAAAATGATATCTCGAGAAAGATGAGAGATAAGGTGAGGAGGAGTGGGGCATGGTGGTGACTGGTGGTCGGACTGGGCGAAGGTATGGGGATGGACGGTGTCGGCAACGGCCACCATGCCAGATTGTTCTAGAGACTTCCTTTTTTAATTGCTCAGCAATGAGGTTGTGGGAGAAAAGGATGAACGAGGCAAGGCCTTATTTGCAAATGTGAAGAGGGCTATGGGTATCTTTTTGCAAAATGGTCATAGTTTCCTTCCTATCCGTCAGATATAGATCGGACGACCTATATTGCAGGATGGCAGGCACATCATCATCACCAACTTTGTTTTCTTATCTAGGGAGTACTAGTAAGGACACCATCTACTGCTTCGTGTGCTACTCCTGCGCTCCATTCGGCAGGCACAATGTCCCCTACATCCACTCCCTCCGGCACTCCATTCGCTGGGTGCAATGTCCCCTACAACCACTCCTGTTTCATGGACGGCCTGGTCGATTCCTGCAAGGTTCCATATGTCTACAAGAGTTTCGGCTGCGAGAGGTACGTCGACCAGCACTTGCTGGCAGAGCATAGTTCCAGATGCGCACACACGCCCAACTACTGCTATGAGTGCACAATGCCGTTTGAGGGCTCGCCGGAGAGCCTCGTGCATCACCTCATGGCACCGTCCATCAATCTCTACTGTCCCGCGATAGTAAACATCAAGTATGAGACATGCTACCCGTTTGCCTTGCCAGAGTTGCTGGAGGATCACCGCCGCCTACTAGTCGTGGAGGAGGACGACATTCCTATTGTGTTGCCTTGCCACTTGATGGATAGCTTGTAGGTTTTTCCTGATCTTTCTACTATGTATGTAGTATTTGGTTGCAAAGCATTTTATGTCCATGTATATCGTCTAGATCTATAAACAATTTGTAGTGACCAGACCTCAAACGGTCCAATCTCTGTGCTCAGGTGTCATCCCTAGATAAGTAATGCTGACACCACACAGTACTTGAAGGAGTTATAACAGAGTAGCAATCACACACTTATTACATCGAGTGTCTCAAAAGAGAACTTATTACAATAAATATGGCTTAAGGCCATCTAATAACGATAACAGCAGAAGGCTTGGAAGATAAGTGAGTCCATCAACTCCAACGGCATCACTGAGTATAGAACCATGACCTAAAAGCACCTTAATCATCGTCTGAAAAGTCTGCAACATTAACATTGCAGCCCGAAACGGGTCAGCACATGGAATATGCTGGCAAAGTAAGACATAGAGAGTAATGGAATGAAATAGGCTATACTATATGCATATTTGGCTAGTGGAAAGCTCTATGGTTATAGTTTTGCGAAAAGCCAATTTTTCCCTACTGCAAAGGAATAAATTTATTTAACTAACATGGTGGTTGTTAAACATTGAGAATGGTTGATAGCATTCTCAATCCCAATTAAGCATCACCTTTAAACAAAAGGGAAAATTTTGTTTTTGCCACTCTAGATTTTGCCGATTTTCCTTATGCCACTCTAGATTTTGACATTTCACTTTTGCCACTCTTAGTTTTTGACAATTATCTGAATTGCCATTCCGGTGGCAAAAGCATAAATTTCGGAGTGGCGATTGTGATACATTTCAAAAGCTAAGAGTGGCAAAAATGAAATAAAATTATACTGCTTTTGCCACGGAATGGCAATTGTGATAATTGTCAAAAGCTAAGAGTGGCAAAAGTGAAATGTCAAAATCTAGAGTGGCATAAGGAAAATTGGCAAAATCTAGAGTGGTAAAAACAAAATTTTCCCTAAACAAAACCCAACAAATTAACTTTGGAGTAACATGATGAGATTCACATGATAATCCAGGTACTAGATAATCAAGATGTCCATAACCGGGGACACGGCTAATCATGATTAGTTTATACACTCTGCAGAGGTTTGCGCACTTTTCCCCACAAGACTCGACCACCTCCGTTTGGTTTCTCGCACTACACGATGTTTGAGAAACGGATGACCGAGACATAGTCTTTCAGAAGTGCTAGCACCTTACGATCGGGTAGACCGTTACACCTACTTTCCCCTACATCTGCTAGTCTACCACTGTAAGAGTTTGCACAACTTAGTCAACTATGCTAGAGCCCATAATAGCTTGTGGCTGCACACGGAAGTTTCTAGTATGAATAATCTCATGATCCCTTTGAGCCTGGGAGGCGCTCCATAAAAAAATAGGAAATCCTGGAATACCCAGGTGCCTCAATCCACCCAGATGTGTGTTTAAGTTGCCACCTTAGATAAACCATTAATTTAACAATCTCACATCTGTCATAGATACACTCACCCAATCCACGTCTACTAGCATAGCATAGCATAATTAAGCAACGTAGAGGTAACTCCCAAAGGTTTGATAATAAAACAGGTAATAGGTACTACCTCATCTACTTCCCAAACCCACAATTTAAATAGATCCTAATCATGAAATGTGTGAGGATTGATCTAATGCAATAAAAACTAGGTAGTTGGGAATATGATCAAAGTGTTACTTGCCTTGCTGATGATCCGGGAAACCTAGCGATTCGAAGTAGCAAATGGCGCACTCCGGGTACTCTAACGCAAACAAACAAGTATACAATAAGTACTCAATTAATGCACAGGTAAAACTCGAATAAGAGATCTAACCAGAAGGTTCAACTTAAGAACTCCGGTTGGCAAAAAGAATCAAATCGAACGAAGCAACGAAAGACAAACGACAAAAAAATAGGCTTCGTTTACTATTCTGGATCTAGGGCAATTTTTACAGTGGCAAAAACTTGTTTGAGTTGGTTAAACGGAAAGAGGGTTTCGAGATGAAACTCCAGGCGCTTGAATCGCCTGATTCAGATAAACGAGCGAAAAGTTAGACTAAAATGAAAATCGGATCAGGAATCACGATTAGAAAAATCGCGGATTTAATCCGAGAAAAAGAAAAACGACGAACGTTCGTTAGAACAAACGAACGGGCGAACGCTCACTAAATAAATAAACCGTAAAAACCAATCTATTTAAAAAACCAAAACTAAAAAAACCGACGGAAAAACGATCGGTTTTTCAAAAAAAACGGCGGTGAAAAACTACCTCCGGCGTTGATACTCGAAGATAAACTCGGTCTCCGACTTTGTAAACTGTCTCCTTGCGTTTAGAATCTGCGTAGCTCTTCTGCCCAGACTGGGCTACCTTGAGCCTATCGCGGATCAATTTCACCTTCTGTTCAGACTCTATTATCAGATCCGGTCCAAACAATTGGTGGTCTCCAACTTCATCCCAAGACAATGGGGTCCTGCACCTCCTTCCATACAAGGCTTCGAAAGGGGCCATCTTCAAACTGGATTGATAACTGTTGTTGTAAGAGAACTCTGCATATGGCAAGTTCTCATCCCAACTAGATCCGTAATCTAGCGCACAAGCTCTTAGCATATCCTCCAAAATCTAATTGACTCTCTCGGTCTGTCCATCTATCTGCGGATGGAAAGCTGTACTAAACTCTAGTCTGGTACCCAAAGTTTCATGCAACCGATTCCAGAACTTTGAGGTAAATTGGGTTCCTCTATCTAATACAATGCTCCTTGGAACTCCATGCAGACATACGATTCTGGTCATGTATATCTTTGCCAACTTTGCACTGGTATAGGTAGTCTTCACTTGGATGAAATGAGCTACCTTTTTCAAACGATCGACTACAACCCATATCGAGTGATAGCCTGAACGAGTTCTGGGTAAACCCGTAATAAAATCCATGCCTAACTTATCCCACTTCCATTCGGGTATTGTCAATGGCTGTAGCAATCCTGCTGGCTTCTGATGCTCTGCCTTTACTCTATGGCATACATCACAAACTGCTACATACTCCGCAATATCCTTTTTCATTCCGGTCCACCAGAAAGTATCCTTCAAATCCAAATACATCTTGGTATTTCCTGGGTGAATCGAATATGGTGAATCATGGGCCTCTTGTAGAATTAACTTCCTGATCTCCGAATCATTAGGCACACAAACATGGTCTTCAAACCATAGGGTATCATGCTCATCCTCATGAAATCCTTTAGCCTTTCCCTTGCTCATTTTCTCCTTAATAGAAGCAATCTCCTTGTCGGTCTTCTGGGCTTCTCTGATCTTATCCATTAAAGTAGACTGAATCTCCCCCTCGAGATTCGGGTTGGCTAGAAAATAGGTGATGATGGTCCTTGAGCAAATCCTCCTCTCGCTCCCAGGTGGCTTCATCCTCCGTGTGGTGGCTCCACTGAACTTTACAAAACTTGATAACCTTGCTGCGGGTGACTCGGCTGGCAAACTCGAGAATCTTAACTGGTTTCTCTTCATAGGTCAAATTGTTATCCAACTGAATTACTTCCAATGGCACTGTGTCTCTCAAGGGTATGTCAGCCATCTTCGCGTGGCACTTCTTCAGCTGAGATACGTGGAACACATCATGAACTCCTGACAATCCTTCAGGCAATTCCAACTTGTAGGCCACTTCTCCCATACGTTCCAATACTCGGTATGGTCCTGCAAAATCGTGGCCCTAACTTTCCCTTAACACCAAAGCGCTTTATTCCCCAAAGTGGGGATACTCGAAGATAAGCTCTGTCTCCAACTTCGTAAACTGTCTCCTTGCATTTAGAATCTGCATAGCTATTCTGCCTGGATTGAGCTACCTTGAGTCTATCGCGAATCAATTTCACCTTCTGTTCAGACTCCTTAATCAAATCAGGTCCAAACAATTGGCGGTCTCCAACTTCATCCCACGACAATGGTGTCCTACACCTCCTTCCATACAAGGCTTCGAAAGGGGCCATCTTTAAACTCGATTGATAGATGTTGTTGTAAGAGAATTCTGCATATGGCAAATTGTCGTCCCAACTAGATCCATAATCTAGCGCACAAGCTCTCATGCAAAATCTGATTGACTCTCGCGGTCTGTCCATCTGTCTGTGGATGAAAAGTTGTGCTGAACTCTAGCCTGGTACCCAAAGTTTCGTGCAACTGATTCCAGAACTTTGAGGTAAACTGGGTTCCTCTATCTGATACTATACTCCTCGGAACTCCATGTAAGCATACAATCCTGGTCATGTATATCTTTGCCAACTTAGCACTGGTGTAAGTGGTCTTTACTGGGATCAAATGAGCTACCTTTGTCAACCGATCGACTACAACCCAAATTGAGTCATAGCCTGAACGAGTCCTGGGTAATCCCGTGATAAAATCCATGCCTAACTTATCTCACTTCCATTCGGGTATCGGCAATGGCTGTAGCAATCCTGCTGGCTTCTGATGCTCTGCCTTTACTTTCTGACATACATCACAAACTGCTACATACTCCGCAATATTTTTTTTCATTCCGGTCCACCAGAAGGTATCCTTCAAATCCAAATACATCTTGGTATTTCCTGGGTGAATCGAATATGGTGAATCGTGTGCCTCTTGCAGAATCAACTTCCTGATCGCCGGGTCATTGGGCACATAAATACGGTCTTCAAACCATAGGGTGTCGTGCTCATCCTCACGAAATCCTTTAGCCTTTCCTTCGCTCATTTTCTCCTTTATAGAGGCAATCTCCTTGTCAGTCTTCTGAGCTTCTCTGATTCTATCCATCAAAGTTGACTAAATCTCCAATGCTGCTACATAGCCTCTCGGAACTATCTCCAAACATAGCTCTCGAAGAATTTTGGCTAACTCCCTTGGTAAATCTCCCGTCATTAAGGTGTTGACATGGCTTTTACGGCTCAACGCATTGGCTACTACGTTAGCCTTACCGGGGTGATAATGCAATCTCATATCATAATCCTTGATGAGTTCCAACCATCTCCTTTGCCTGAGATTCAATTCCTTCTGTGTGAAAATATACTTCAAACTCTTATGATCCGTGTACACCTCACAATGGTTTCCAATGAGAAAGTGTCTCCAGGTTTTAAATGCATGCACTACGGCTGCTAACTCCAAATCATGCGTGGCATAATTTAACTCACGAGGCTTAAGCTGTTGTGAGGCATATGAAACAACTCTTCCTTCTTGCATAAGCACTGCTCCAAGTCCTCAACATGAAGCATCGCAATACACCTCATAATCCTTGGTCTGATCTGGCAAAATCAACACAGGTGAGGTAACCAAACGTTTCTTCAACTCCTGGAAACTAGCCTCACATTCCTCAGTCCATATGAACTTGGTATCCTTCTTCAACAACTCCGTCATAGGCTTAGCAATCTTTGAGAAATTCTCAATAAATCTCCGGTAGTATCCTGCGAGTCCAAGAGAACTCCGGATCTCTCCAACTGTTGTTGGGGCTTCCCAATTGGTCACGGTATCAACTTTTATGGGATCTACTGCTATACCTTCTCCCGATATAACGTGTCCGAGAAATCCAACTTCCTTCAACCAAAACTCACATTTGCTAAACTTGGCATATAATTGATGTTCTCTAAGCTTTCCAAGAACCAAACGCAAATGCTCCTTATGCTCCTCTTCATTCTTCGAGTAAACCAGGATATCATCAATGAACACTACGACGAACTTATCCAAAAACTCCATAAACACTTTGTTCATCATGTTCATAAAATATGCAGGTGCGTTAGTCAGACCAAATGACATAACGGTATACTCGTATAGCCCATACCTGGTGGTAAAAGCCATCTTAGGTATATCTTGTTCTTGAATCTTCAACTGGTGGTATCCTGATCGCAGATTGATCTTGGAAAATACCTTAGCTCCTTGCAATCGATCAAACAGATCATTGATCATCGGTAGTGGGTACTTGTTCTTGATGGTTACTTCATTTAACCCTCGATAATCAACAACCATTCTTAACGATCCATCCTTCTTCTCCACTAGAAGTACTGGCGATCCCCAAGGCGAAGAACTTGGGCGAATATATCCCTTATCCAGTAACTCCTTAATCTGCTTCTTAATCTCCACCAAATCCTTTGCGGGCATCCTATATGCTCTCTTAGATATTGGCCCTGTGCCTGGCAAAAGCTCAATCAAAAACTCAATATCTCTATCTGGTGGCATTCCTGGCAATTCTTCTGGAAATACATCAGGAAAATCCTTCACTACTGGTACTTCCTCCTGCACAACTCCTGTTAAACAATTTACTTGAGTCCTCATCGGCATATGCCGGGTTACATACTTGATCCTTCTCCCTTCTGGGGTGGTGAGAAAAATTGACTTACTGGCGCAATCGATGTTTCCTCCATACATTGACAGCCAATCCATACCCAGAATTACATCCAATCCTTGTGATTCCAAAATGATCAAATCCGAGGGAAACACATGCCTACCTATACTTAATGGCACTTGAAAACATCCTTGGCTAGCCATATACTGCGCTCCTGGTGAGCTTACTAACATAGGTGTTCTAAAAACTTATTCACAAATCCCCTTGATATGTATGAATGCGATGCACCAGTATCAAAAAGAACGAGTGCAGTAAATGACTTAACCAAAAACTTACCGATTACTGCATCCGGCTGCTCTTCAACCTCCTCCACGTTAACGTGGTTCACCTGTCCCATGTTGAAAGGGTTCAGCTTCTTCCCAGAGCTTCCATTGCCGTTTCCATTCTGGGATTCAGGACATTCATTGGCATAATTTCCGGTCTTCTGGCACTTAAAGCAAGTGACTTGGCTCAGATCTCTCTTGGCTGGGGTCGATGGGTTGGTGCGGTTCTGGCCGTTTCTTCTTCCATTCCCATTACCATTCTTGGTTCCACTGTGATTGTGCGAGCTACCTCCTCCATGGGTATGCTGAAAATGTCCTCCCGGTCTAGGGGTAAAACGTGGCTTTTGCTGAGCTCCTGAATTGTGCTTCCCTTGTCCATACTTCCTCTTGCGATTCTCAATCTGCTGCTGCTTCCCTTCAATCATGAGAGCATGATCTACCAACTCCTGGTAGTTGTTGAAGGTTGCTACCATCAACTGCATGCTCAACTCATCATTCAGTCCTTCCAGAAACTTCTCCTGCTTAGCTGCATCCGTAGCAACGTCATCTGGAGCATATCGTGGTAGCTTACTAAAGTCCTCCACATACTGGCCAACTGTCCTTCCTCCTTGGCGCAAGTTGCGAAACTCTCGCTTCTTCATGGCCATAGCTCCTGCTGAAACATGGGCAGTACGAAAAGGTTGTTGAAACTGGTCCCACGTGACAGTGTCGACAGGGAAAGTAGCTGTGAAATTCTCCCACCATGATGTTGTGGGTCCTTCAAGCTGATGTGCGGCAAACTTCACTTTTTCCGCATCTGTGCATCCTGCGGTGGTCAACTCCCTTGGTGTCTTGCGGAGCCAATCATCTGCTACTATCGGCTCGGTGCTACTGGAAAACACCGGCGGATTCAGCCTAAGAAAACGGGCTAAGTGATCAACAGGTGGTGGTGGTGGGTTGTTGTTGTTGTTCCCCTGATTCTGATTCTGGACTGGCAACTGCATTAATGTGTTCTGCTGCTGGATCAACTGGGTGAGCTCCGGTGGGAAGGTAAATCTGGGGTCACGTCTCGGAGGCATCTGAGGGTTTAGAAAAGATGAGATTTAAGAATAGAGGGGGTATAGAGAGAAAACACTACCCATATGCACATGAGGCAAAAGCAAACAATTCACTTCATTCAATCAATCAAACAAGGGCATACAATCGATCTAACTATCGCAAAAGTGCTTGGACTATTATATTTACATGGTGGACTACTACTACTGATGGGGTGGTCTACGAGAAATATTCTTCGGTTGCAGACTCCATGATATCTGCTCCAGCTTCATCAACATAGTCATCATCGCTATCATCTGGATCCGAGTCGGTGTCGTCGATGATGATGTAGTCTTCCGGGCGAATCTCCTTGGGTTCTTCATCTTCTTCTACTGGTGTAGGGCCTCCCATAAATATGCCAATCTTCTTGATCAGATCGTCATTCTTCTCCACTAATACTTCGATTTCCTCTTCAAAATCTTCATGCGTAGCCTTGAGTTCTTCCTCCAGTTCCTTGATTCTTGTCCTCGCCTTCTTGAGATCTATCATGTCGGCGCACATCTGGTTCTCCTGACATCGAATGTGCTAGTTTAACTCCTGGATAAAAGCTGCAACTGATCTATCCTTCCTGGTACTGATCATCTCCCAGTGCTCATCTCGGCGCCCACAAATCTGGTAGATAGTATCCTTCAGATCATTGCGGTAAACTTCTCCAATGCGTCCCATGGCGATGTGAGCTGCCATGCTCTTTCCTAGACTCCAAGTTGGTGCATCAAAAGAAAACTCTATGGGCTCAGTGACTGGCATGAACATCCTTCCTGGAACTTGAACTTGAATCATCCAGCGCTCTTCTTCCGGTAAAGTGGCGTTGTAGGTTCCGGTGAAGCTTGGTACTCCTATGTTCAGGTATCTAGTGATTTCCTTCAAGTGATGTCCAAAGGGTGTATCTTCATCTGGTTGCGTGAACTTGTTCCTTGCATCCACCATCCTAAAAGAGTAGAAAAGATGAGAAGTCAGAAATAGAAGAGAGTGAGTGGGGATCTAGGTCTTTAGCTTAGTGGTCGTGTCCTACAGTCAGCGTGTGCTCTGATACCATCTTGTAGCGACCAGACCTCAAACGGTCCAATCTCTGTGCTCAGGTGTCATCCCTGGATCAATAATGCTGACACCACATAGTACTTGAAAGATTTATAACAGAGTAGCAACCACACACTTATTACATCGAGTGTCTCAAAAGAGAACTTATTACAATAAATATGGCTTAAGGCCATCTAATAACGTTAACAGCGGAAGGCTTGGAAGATAAGTGAGTCCATCAACTCCAACGGCATCACTGAGTATAGAACCACGACCTAAAAGCACCTTGATCATCGTCTGAAAAGTTTGCAACATTAACGTTGCAGCCTGAAATGGGTCAGCACATGGAATATGCTGGCAAAGTACACATAGAGAGTAATGGAATGAAATAGGCTATACTATATGCATATTTGGCTGGTGGCAAGCTCTACGGTTACAGTTTTGGAAAAAGCCAATTTTTCCCTACTGCAAAGGAATAAATTTTATTTAACTAACATGGTGGTTTTTAAACATTGAGAATGGTTGACATCATTCTCAATCCCAATTAAGCATCATCTTTAAACAAAACCCAACAAATTAACTTTGGAGTAACATGATGAGATTCACATGATAATCCAGGTACTAGATAATCAAGATGTCCATAACCGGGGACACGGCTAATCATGATTAGTTTATACACTCTGCAGAGGTTTGCGCACTTTTCCCCACAAGACTCGATCACCTCCGTTTGGTTTCTCGCACTACACGATGTTTGAGAAACGGATGACCGAGACATAGTCTTTCAGAAGTGCTAGCACCTTATGATCGGGTAGACCGTTACACCTACTTTCCCCTACATCTGCTAGTCTACCACTGTAAGAGTTTGCACAACTTAGTCAACTATGCTAGAGCCCATAATAGCTTGTGGCTGCACACGGAAGTTTCTAGTATGAATAATCTCATGATCCCTTTGAGCCTCGGTGGCGGTCCATAAAAAACAGGCAATCCTAGAATACCCAGGTGCCTCAATCCACCCAGATGTGTATTTAAGTTGCCACCTTAGTAAACCATTAATTTAACAATATCACATCTGTCATGGATACACTCACCCAATCCACGTCTACTAGCATAGCATAGTATAATTAAGCAACGTAGAGGTAATTCACCCAATCCACCTCATCTACTTCCCAAACCCACAATGTAATTAGATCGTAATCATGCAATGTGTGAGGACTGATCTAATGCAATAAAAACTGGGTAGATGGGAATATGATCAAAGTGTTACTTGCCTTACTCATGATCCGGGAAACCTAGCGATTCGAAGTAGCAAGCGGCGCACTCCGGGTACTCTATCGCAAACAAACAAGCATACAATAAGTACTCAACTAATGCATAGGTAAAAATCGAATAAGGGATCTAACCAGAAGGTTCAACTTAAGAACTCCGGTTGGCAAAAAGAATCAAATCGAACGAAGCAACGAAAGACAAACGGCAAAAAAACAGGCTTCGTTTACTATTCTGGATCTAGGGCAATTTTTACAGTGCCAAAAACTTGTTTGAGTTGGTTAAACGGAAAGAGGGTTTCGAGACGAAACTCCAGGTGCTTGAATCGCCTGATTCCGATAAACGAGCGAAAAGTTAGACTAAAACAAAAATCAGATCAGGAATGGCGATCAGAAAAATCGCGGATTTAATCCGAGAAAAAGAAAAACGGTGAACGTTCGTTAGAATGAACGAACGAACGGGCGAACGCTCGCTAAATAAATAAACCGGAAAACCGATCTATTTAAAAAAACCGAAACTAAAAAAACCGAACAAAACCGACGAAAAACCGATCGGTTTTTCTAAAAAAACCGGCGGTGAAAAACTACCTCCAGCGGCGGATCCGGCGGCGGCGCGGCGAGGCGGCGCGGAAGGGCGGCGGCGCGGCGGCGGCGGCGGCCTAGGGTTAGGCTTCGGGGGTGGCGGCGACTTGGGCTGGCCTCGGGCCTCGGGGCGCTATATAAAGGGCCCGGCCAGGCGGAGTCTTGGCCGGTTACGGCCCAGAGTCGGTTCAGACTCTTTTAAAAAAAATTACGCTCAGAAAAAACAAAAGGAATACTAAACGGACTCCAAAAATCCTGAAATAAATTTTCCCCGGCTTCTAAAATCAAGCCGCACAGGATGAACATTTATTTGGGCCTAAATGCAATTTTGAAAATGCGCATTTTTCCTAAATTCAAATAAAATAGCAAATAAATCTGAATAAAAACTTATTTTATTTTTTATTAAATCCTTAATATTTCTTTATTTTGGGAAAGTCATTTTATTCCCTCTCTCATATTTTTGTAATAGAAATAATTGAAGATAAAATAAATAAAATCAAATGATCCTATTTTCAAAATTTGAGAAAACTCAAATATGAAAATAACGAAATTCCCAACTCTCTCCGAGGGTCCTTGAGTTGCGTAGAATTTTCTAGGATCAACCAAAATGCAATAAAATATGGTATGCAATGATGATCTAATGTATAACATTCCAAATTGAAAATTTGGGATGTTACACAATTGTGGATCTTAGTAGTTCTTTTCTATTTATAATCAAAACCACCCAATTTCTATTGTTTTGATAATACAATATACTGTTATTACTATGCTAACATTGACTCCACAAATATGCTTAATGACTGCTCCCTTCGTCAAGAATTACTTGTTGCATATATGGATAAAAATGAATGTATCTAGAACTAAAATACATCTAGGTACATCTATTTCTCTGATAAGTATTTCTAGGTGGAGGGAGTATTAATTATGACCTATATATTGGCCATGCCACGACGTTCATATCTTACCCTTATATTTGGATACAATTTATTGCTTGCAGTAATCATCAGCTATGGCATAAATTTTGCATCCTCCTCATGGCTTTAAATTCTGATGGTCATAGCTACTTTGCTGAATGAGTTTGATATCTCAGTAGGAACAAAACAGACTCGTGTACTTTTTCACCTACTGAAGTTCTAAGGAAGACGACTACTGAAGTCAAAGGTATTTCTCGAATCTGTTCATCTAGTAGTTTTTGTACGAAGCGAACATCGGGCTTGCGTGAGACAAAGGCGTCGAGACTCAAGAGTAGGGATCCAAATTTTGAAATTTCAAAGCCACCCATGTTTGCTCGCTCGCCCCACCGTGGGTGACGGGCGAACCCTAGCCCCCTCCCCATACTCCTCTCCTACCGCCTCCACCGGCGTGGTCCACCGTGGCCTTGGCCTGCGTGGTGCTGGCTGCGACCGACAGGTCTTTCCCCACACACTCGGTCGGGCTCCTTATGGCGGCAGTGTGGCTCGCCCAACGGCGGTCTGGATCGGCGGAGCGGTTCCTGCAGTCCTCGGGTGCCTTAGGGGCGGTGGCGTGGCCGTTGGCTACGGGATGGCACGATGGTGCGGGGGATCGGCCGATGGCGCCCCCTAGGCCTAGATGGGGGCCCTTTGGGCCCCATTTGGGTTCGGGTGGGCCTGCGGCTCTCTACATGGCGGCAAGGCTCCCTGGAGGTGGAGGTGGGGCGACGGTTGTCTCCCGGCGGCGGCGTTGGCAACCGGCATGCTGCAATATGGTAGGAGGACTTTACGAGCCCATCTAGGCCGGGCTGGGCCAGTAGGGGCCCGGTTTGTCCCAGTTGCCGCGTCTAATTGGTTTTTGCATCGGCGGTGGAGGTAGTCCACTCCTGCTTGGCTGAGTTATTGGTGCCCTATGTCCGTTGTTCCCTCTTAATTACTTCCTCTAGGCCCCGTGTCGGTGTCTCCAGTTTGGCGACGAGGTTGATTCAAGGCTGTGGTGGCGCATGCTGGTGGAAGGCATGATTGGTGGAGAACTCAGATTCTCCGGGGTGGGGGGCATTTTGGGTCGGGAGAAATCCATTTCGGTTCTTTTCATGTGCGGTTTTAACTGCTACCTCCATTCTACATAGGGGAATAACATTATTTTTGATGATAACATATTTCCATGGACGGAGAGTGGCTGCAGTACAATAGTGGTGTGCACAATGAGTTTGACCTCTCCATGACAAGCAAACACAACCACCTATTCCAGGACGACCATAGTGATGAGATGGATGGTCTGCTTGAAGCCACTACTATCGTGGGCAACACTTATGATGCCAACGTTGTTGCTCCAGACCACAACAACAACGATGGAGAGACCCATAGTGAGCAGAGAATGGCCACAAGGCGTGCTAATTATCACCGTGTGCATAGTGAACAAATCCTACAACTTGAAGCGTACAATACATACTCAATCAATGTTTCTTACCTAGTGAAGATGTGTACTAATCCATTTTCATTAACATGATCTATAGTGTGTTCTAGGACTGCCCTTATCCAGATGAGAAACTTCGGAAGTACCTTAGTGAGAGGCTTGGCATGAGTGCCCAGCAGGTCAAGTTTTGGTTCCAAAACAAACGCACCTTCAGTAAGGTACATACCATTCTTTCCCACAATTAGTTACATATGGGTCACCTACGATATGCAGTTATATGCACACTTTGCTGTTAAATAGTACAAACTCCACTAAACATTGTAGCATTGTTCGTCATTGGATCTTACAATATACTAATGTATTCCCCTCGTGAACATGGTATCATACTCTAGTAACCACTAATTAAAATGATGCATACCTGAAATTAATAAATGCAGGGCAAGATGCAGTGGTGGTGGACCCAACATCGTTGGGTAGAAAATGAGAGGCTAAAAACTGAACATCAAGCCATCATGTTGGCTATGCAAAACAAGACTTGCCTCAAATGCAGAGGGGTGATGGTACAAACTCAGGATACCTCGGAGCGCCAACGCCTATACACAGAGAATATGAGGCTCAAGGAAGAACTCCTACATGCCATTGCCTATCTTAAAGAAGGTCTTCGCCGAAATGGAAGGTCTTCGATCTTAGCCAATGTTAATTATTCCGCATGAACTACTGTTTTACTTGGTTCGTCAGCTAGAAAATAACACGACATGTTGCATGTGTATGTACATGACTTGTTCGCTTGTTTATTTATTCCCATAGGCTCTCATGGTTGCTACATGGGAAGGCACGAGATATGGCAACCAGGGCAGCAATGTAGGGGCAGTAGGATGAGCAGCTTTGGGATGGCATTGCCGTGAAGCTCGGTCCAATGCTCATCTTTGTCTCTTTGAGTTTGTAACAAAACATATCAAGTAGATGCCAATAAATAGAGAGAAAGGCACAAGAGCAAATACTTCGAGATCAAGGCATCCAAGGACGGTGAGTTTGTTTAATACATTGCAATGCTCTTGTTTGGTCTCGTCATTGACCTAGATGGGCTTTAGATGACATATCCATTGAAAAGTTCAAGTAGTTCCTATCCATAATTTCCCATGGTAAGTGCATGTGGTCACCTCGCTTGAGACAATCATGGACCTCAAGACCCTCTAAATGGAGAAGCTCATAGGTCTGTTCCTTGCCGTTCAGCAGAGCTATGCCATATGGATGGAAAACCTTTGATAAAGTGAATTTTTTCTACAAATGGAGAAAGAGTGGTAGGCACGATAGGGACGTTGCAATCACCTTGACGAACAATCCTGAGATAGAGACAATCGAAAGGGCAAGGTGAAGCCCAAGATGCCATCTGGTGAGATTAGTTGCCAAAAAAGTCATAGTGGTGGCAACATTGATAACACGAGCAAAGTTGAGTCACCGGGCAAGGGTTGGTGCCACAAAAAATGGCATCTGTGCCCACCTGGTGAAAGAATACACAAACCTCACAACGAACGACACGGCGAGACCAACCTGCTGGCTCAGGAGGACACGCCGCACTAGTTATGGCGATAACCAGGGACAATGCACTCATGTTAGAGGCTTAGAGCTGGTGGGCATGGGCTCTCAAGCGAGGATGAGAGGCCCCTTGGACCTTCTTATCTTCCGCGGCTTATATGGAAACAAGTCGCACAAAAAATGGAGATTAGCCATTGAAAATTGCAACATTTTTATGATTACTTTTGTCTGGTGCGAGCACCGGTGTGTACCTTGGTATGACCTGGTTTGGTCAAACTAGTTGCGAGCATCAGTGTGTACCTTGGTATGACCTGGTTTGGCCAAACTGGCGCTCTACTTGCACTTTGTTATTTGATAGTGGTTGATAGCTCAACATAGGGAGCGATGGTTCCTCCGCAAAATGCAAGATGGTTACCATTATAATCAAAGCTATAAAATCCATGGGATGGTACCAGTGTGCCAAATATTCCAAGCTGCAAGAGGATTAATCAAGTCCTCGACGGATTAAGAAATTATTTGCATTTACTATTTTCCAACATGGTTTACATATGTTTTGTTTGTAAAGTTACAACATTTCAAGGTACAACTTGTCTTGATGCTCATAAAATTTCTGACAAAGTGAAGCAAATTTTCAAAACTTTAGCATAAAACCAACTTTCCAAATGCATCTGGAGATGTGCAAAAAGTACAGGTAAGAACTAAAAGAAACTAAAATGATAGCAGGACATCATGTATATTAGCTTTGGTCAATATAATGTTGGATATATTTTGCATTAACCCACAATCGTAATAGATAAGGGCGGATATCACATTACATATGCTTAGAGGGAGATATAGTAGTGCACCATATCTTAATTAACCCCCTTCATCAATGTGACCCATTTTTTTCACAAATAGGAGTAACGCATCAGTCATATATAAAGTAGAATTTGTCTTGTGGAAATTTCCTTGCCGCATTCAATCTAAATGAAGAGCAAACCTATGTGCATGTAAAGTAGTAGGCCCAACATAGTAAGTAAGCTGCAATATAATGATATCTAAACAAAATCTTAACCTTTTCAAGCTACATCTTGTCTAGATGCTCATAAAATTTCTGACGAAGTGAAGAAAACTTTTGAAATTTTAACATAAAACCAGTTTACCAAATGTACCCAGAGATGTGCAAAAAGGAGAGGTTAGACAAAAAGGAAAGTATAATGATAAGTCTACTTTTCAGCATAGTCTATATGTTAACCGCCACTATGAAAGTTCAAGCCCCCTACAGCCAAATTTTACAATACAATACTGATCCGAACACTTTTATATTTCTTGACAAAGGGAGTACATATGAGGTAATAGCCAAAAAATAACCGATGTTATCTATGATTTTGATGATGTTAGAAAATTATATGGATATATATACTTTATCTGTCTAGAATAAATATACCACCAGTTTATGTAATTTCTAAATTAAGTGAAAGAGAAATAGTTTATGTGTAAGTACCAAACTGACCTTCATAGTTCACACAGACTTTCCGGTCAAAGAAAAGAAACTTATTACTATGTAGCAAATACTAACGTAATTTTGCTTCCAACAAAGATCTCAGAGCCAACACGTACAACTTGTTGAGTTGATAATAATTTCGTTCCCATGGACCCAGCTAAATGAGGGCACACCAAGAAACACCAAAAAAACACAACAGGATGCTTGTTTAGTATCCACACCTTATACCCATGATACTCATCATATGTAGTATCATTGCCTACGTATCATACTTGTTCTCCCACAAGAAATAATTATGATGACAAATATTATATTGTTCTCCTTATTACATTTGATTTGTAGCACGTAAACAGCGTCGTCGTCCACCATTCAAAGTTCTGGTTGTTAATTTTGCATCATACGGTGTGGCAAACTGGGTTCAATTTTTTTTTTTGCATCATCTCCTGGTAGTCTTAGTTTTATCAGTATTCCCTGCCAAAGAATCATTATGGTTAGAAGCAAGAAATACATATGGTTATATATTCTACAATGCCATAGAAAATGCACATAAGAGAAAGAAACCTGATTGTGCCCAAAAACAAAGTTTCCATCTCTTCCTTGGAATAGTCAATGATAGTATGTATGAATGAGATGGTATCATATTGATCAATGCTAACTGTTATGTTTTCCTCATCTGTATGGAAAAAACCTTGACACCATAGATCACAAAAGGAAATCTTTTGAGAACTCAGTCATAACTAAAGAAGGGATCTCAACATAGAAACAAACCTTGGTGTCTTTGGATCTTAATGCGGGAATCAATCTCTTCCAGTCTTTTCTCTCGATCGACGATCTAAGAAATACAAGCACATGAACATCTCATAAACAGGGATGGAAAGGAGGGGGAGGTGGCGTTGAAAAGGGACTCATAAGTCACAAGTACAACCACGACCCGGTCTTGGTATGGAGCCTTGGACAGGTAAAGAAGACACGGGTGTCCACGAGATGAAGGATGCGGAAATAGAAACGATGGGCTCCTCGCCGCTGCCCCTGAATGAAGCGTATGGGGATGCGTCCTACACGACATTCTCCTCTCCACCTATGTAGCATCAGGAGGAGTGGTTGGGGCTTCTATGTAGGGGCGATGGGGTAGGGGTGGAGCGGCTGCTTTCGGTGACTTAGTCAAGGTAGGGGCAACGGGGTCGGGGGACGGTTTTCGGCGATGCTATAGAGGTCAGAGCGAGTGGATTGTGCGCTGACTTTGTGCTCGGAGTGTGGGGTGATGGCTTTCGGCATCACGGTAAGGCCTCATTTGGTTTCACAGGATACCGGGGATCCCTGCCTATTTCCTGGGCCGAGAAACCACAGACCATTTTGTTCCCGAGGGATCCTGCAATGCATTTGGAGGCCCACAAGACCAGGGCAGCCCTGCCCTTTCCACGGCATTTCCCCTGTGCGAGGCTTCCACTCCTGATGAGATCGGGGAGGAAACCCTCGTCGCTCTGTCTCGCGAACGAGAGGCAATGGGGACAAGATCAAGCGCCCCCCTCCTTCCCAATGCCCTCCTCTATCCAATGCTCCGCCGTTCTCTGGCAACTGGAAGCAACTCATCCCCTCCCATCACCTCCATTGCACTGCCGTTCCATGGCTTCCTGTAGGTCTCTGCTGTTCCATGGCTTCCTGTAGGTTAGGCATGCAACAGACCCCCAAAATGGTCATGCGAATCTTCCACGTGGTTTTGATTTTGTAAAGAATATTTCGACCAGGGCTTCTCTTCCCTGGAACAATCTCCCCTAGCAACCAAACATAGCCTAAAGGAGAGTCGGGACTGGTGAGCGGATGCTCGGTACGGTGAGGGACACGAAGGTGTCAGGGGCAGAGGAGGGATGGCCGGTGGCGGTGCGATGCCCTCCGCTCGAGAAACCCTACAAGGAGAATGGGGTTGTGCAAGTGAGAGGAGAGTCAGGATGGGCTGGGCTCGCTCGTTGTATGTGCGACAAATCGGGTGGGCTAGTTGGGCTGCCAAAACAGCCCAGTTTAATAGAGGCCTTCGTTTCTGCTTCTGGAGTAGCAGTTCACCAATTTTGAGAAAAAGTTCAAAAGCTGAAATAAATCATCAAATTTGATAATAAGTTAATCCATTAAAGTTTCATCAATTCTACAAGAAAGTTCATGAGTTTCAAAAAAATAGTTCATGGATTTTGAAAAGAAGTTCCTCTATTTGAAGAAAACAATTACGAATTTTGAAAAAGAAAAGACAGAGAAAACATTAAAAAATTAAAAATAGGAATGAAGAAATGGATGATAAACATGTATGTTATCAAACCTAGTGAGGTGGTTGGGTTGGTTAGATGTTGATCACTCGTAACCCGCGAAGCTGGGTTTGAATCCTAGCTCTTGCAGAATTTTTGCAGTTTTATATTTAAAAAATAGAAGAAAAATAAAATATGGGCCGGCCCACGAGTAGCTCCTATAGGCGCCGGTTAGCAAAAACAGTAGAAACTGGCGCTTGCAGCGCTAAATAGGAATTCCGCCGCGCTGTATCGACGTAGCGCGCACCCCGCCGAACTCCCCGCTCAGCGTATCGACCGGCCCATTTTCTGCATTATGTTCCCAAAACGGGGTTTTTATGTTTTCTCAACTGGCTTTTTTTCATATTTTTATTTTTATTTTTTTCATTTTTCATTTTTTTCCTTTTTCTTTTTTTTATTTTCCTTTTTTCCTTTTCTCTTTTCCTTTTTGTTTTCCTTATTTTATTTTATTTTATTTTCTTCTTATTTACTTTTTCACTTTTTTGCATTTTTTCTTGTAAATTTTGTGAACATTTTTTTGTTAATCGAATTCAGAAAAAGTTCAACCATGTAAAGCTTCTCTAAGATGGAATGACATACCTTGGGTGGTGGTGTTGATCTGGATCATGTAGTTGAACTTGCGTGGGGTGCTCAAGGTGGATGTAGCGTATGAATGGTTGGGAGCACCACTTGGAGTTGAGTTCATCTACCTACATGGGTTAGTCTTGCAAGGAAGAGCACTTGTGTATCCAAAATGACGATCATGAAACTTGATACCAAATGAAATTTGATATATAGAATTTGTCAAAGGATATGTTGAGGGGTTTCATGCTTCCTTGTCATCAACCACCATTGTGTAGAGACTTGGTGATGTAGAGATTGCTCAAGATGTGAGTGAGTTGCAATCTCATATATTTAGATTCATCCAAGTACCTACACAGGTTAGATAGCATGGAAGGGTGCAAGAATATCCAAGACATATGATCATCATCATAAGAGAAGTATCAAGGATTAGTCATAGATTCATGCCTTGCATGTATCCAAATGGAGTTCCTACTCCAGGTTGAAGCATCAATGATGTTCAATTCACCTCTCAAACGGCAAAAGACTTTCTCATCAAGCGGTTTGGTGAATATATCCGCCAATTGCTTATCAGTACGAACATGTTTAAGATCAATGTCCCCTTTAGCAACATGATCTCGAATGAAATGATGACGAACTTCAATATACTTAGTTCGAGAATGTTGCACGGGATTGTGAGCAATCTTAATAGCACTCTCATTGTCACAAAGCAATGGAACATGTTTCACATTGATCCCATAATCTTTAAGAGTTTGGGTCGTCCAAAGTAATTGAGCACAACATGAACCGGCGGCAATGTATTATGCTTCGGCGGTGGATAAGGATACCGAGTTTTGTTTCTTGGAGGACCAAGATACAAGAGATCTACCAAGAAATTGACAAGTACCCTAAGTGGACTTTCTATCAACCTTGTCTCGAGCATAGTCCGAATCGGAATAGCCAACAAGATCAAAAGAGGACCTCTTAGGATTCCAAATGCCAAAATTTGGTGTATGTATTAAGTATCTCACTATCCTTTTCATAGCCTTAAGATGATATTCTTTGGGGGCCGCTTGATATCATGCACACATGCACACACTTAGCATAATATCAGGACAGGAGGCACATAGATATAACAATGATCCAATCATAAAGAGGTAAACCTTTTGGTCAACCGATTTGCCGCCCTTGGTCAAATCAAGATGTCCACTAGTTGGCATGGGAGTTTTCATACCTTGGCTTTCTTGCATGTTGAACTTCTTGAATAAGTCCTTGGTGTACTTTGTTTGAGAAACAAAGGTGCCTTCCTTAGTTTTGTTGATTTGCAACCCAAGAAAGAACTTGAGTTCACTCATCATAGACATCTGAAACTTCTCCGACATTAGCTTTCAAAACTTCTCAGTAAAATGAGGGTTAGTTGAGCCAAATATGATATCATCAACATAAATTTGGCATACAAATAATTCACCATTAACCCTTTTAGTAAAAAGAGTAGAATCTATTTTTCCAATCTCAAAGCCTTTTTCAATAAGGAACTTGGTTAAGCATTTATACCATGCTCTAGGAGCTTGTTTAAGACCATAAAGAGCTTTGTGAAGTTTGTAAACATGATCGGGTTTATTAGGACTGACAAAGCCGGGAGGCTGTTTAACATAAACTTCCTCCTCAATTTCACTGTTTATAGAAGCACTTTTAATGTCCATTTGGTATAAAGTGATATCATGGTGATTAGCATCGGCAAGTAAGATGCGGATGGACTCAAGTCTAGCAACGGGGGCATATGTCTCACCGTAGTCCATACCTTCGACTTGAGTGTAGCCTTGGGCGATGAGACAAGCTTTGTGTCAGACGAATTGACCATCTTCGTCTTGCTTGTTGCGAAACACCCATTTGGTACCAATGATATTGTGGTTGTTGTCGAGCTTCTCGGCCAATGTCCATACTTGATTTCTCTCAAAGTTGTGTAGCTCTTCATGCATGGAGTTTATCCAATCCAGATCTTCCAATGCTTCTTCAACCTTCATAGGTTCAATACTAGAGATGCATGAATAATGTTCACAAAAATTAGCCAAATGAGTTTTAGAGTGAGTGATTCTCCCGGTTTGAATATCATTGAAGATTTGTTCGATGGGATGATCTCTTGAGACTCTTGCTCGAACTCGTGGGAGCTTTTGCTTGGGTCGGGGTGGAACATCTTCTTCATCTTGTCCTTCTTCTTGGCCTTCTTCATTGTTGACGTTGTCATTATCTCATCGTGGTGGAGAAGGAGGTTGATGAGGTTCATCTTAGTGTACTTCCTCATTTTCTTCATCTTGATGTGTCCCACTCATGGATGCTTCCATGTCGACTCTTGGTTCACCTTGTCGTGAGGTGGAAGCCTCCACTTGGACGGACGAGGTACTCTCCTTCACCTCCTTTGGTCGAATCTTTCCAATAGACAAGGCTTGGATTGCTTCTGAAGGGTCTTTATATCCTACATCAATTGGCAATTGCTCTACTTGTGAGCCGTTCGATTCATCAAACTTCACATCTACCGTCTCTTAAACCTTTCGGGTGAAATTGTGGTAGACACGGTAAGTGTGAGCATTTGAGCCATAACCAAGTAGGAAACCCTCGTGAGATTTTGGAGCAAATTTAGAACGACGATGCTTATCAAGAATGTAGCACTTAGAGCCAAATACTCAAAAGTATCCAACTTGGGGTTAGTTACCGGTGAGGAGCTCGTATGCCGTCTTGCCGAGTAGCTTGTGAAGATACAAGCGATTTGTTGCATGACAAGCTGTCTCAACCGCTTCCACCGAAAAGTGTTTTGGAGTCTTGTACTCATCAAACATCGTTATTTCCATCTCAATAAGAGTTCGATTCTTCCTCTCAACAACTCCATTTTGTTGAGGCGTGTACGTAGCCGAGAACTCATGTGAAATCCCTTCTTCGTCAAGAAAGGTATCCACATTTGAGTTCTTGAACTTTGTTCTGTTGTCGCTGCGAACCTTCTTGATCTTCACTTCAAATTGATTTTGGGCCTTCCTAGCGAAGTTCTTGAAGATCTTTTGGACCTGCGATTTATCATCAAGAATAACACCCATGTAAATCTTGAAAAATCATCAACTATAACTAGACCAAATGAGTTACCACCGAGACTCTTGTAGGCATTGGGACCAAAGAGATTCATATGAAGTAGCTTGAGCGGTCTTCTCGTGGTCATAATGTTCTTCATGGGGTGACTTCCTCCAACTTGTTTTCCTGCTTGACAAGCACTACAAAGTCTATCCTTGTCAAATATGACATCTTTTACTCCAAGGATATGATCACCTTTAATAAGCTTATCAAGATTTCGCATGCCCACATGACCTAACCTTCCATGCCACAACCAACCTTTTGAGGATTTAGCAGTTTGGCAAGTTCTAGGTTGAGCCTTTTTAGTGAAATCAAAAATATATAGATCACCTCTACGTGTACCGGTAAAGACCGTTTTGTGATTATCTCTATGAAACACTTGGCAATCTACTTCAGTAAATAGGACGTTGAAACCAAAGTCAACAAGTCTAGATACGGAAAGTAAATTGTAGCCAGGCAATTCAACGAGCATAACATTTTGTATGGAGCTATCATGTGAGATGGCCACCTTACCAAGTCCAACCACCTTACCCTTTGAGTTATCACCGAAAGTGACATACTTTCAAGGGCCGTCGTTTTCAGCAAGATCACGAAACATATCTTTGTCTCTGGTCATATGATTAGTACATCCACTATCAAGGACCCATTCTTTTCCTCCAGCCATGTAGCCGCGAAGATTAGCCATAAGACCAAAGTGTCTCATCGCATCATCAAGATCATAGTCACTATCATCATCCTCATCATAGTATCCATGTTCAACATCATCATGTGGTGGATCAATTCCTAGAGAGAGTGATTCATTAGAACTATGACCATAACAATGTTCATCTATGAATTCTAATGACTTCAGAAATGATATTGCTAATGATTCCAACATCTCCTTTGGCACTCGTGAGATTTGTAAGCTCAAGTAAACAATCACAAAATTTGGGATCATTGGAACTCATCTTACTCAAGGCAATAGACTTATGAAGAATCTCATCTTAGTTTTTCAAGGAATAGTTTGGAAAACATTCCTCAAGGAATCTCCATATGGTGTAGGCACAATCAAGAGCAGGCAAGCTAGCAAGCAAGTTTCTAGGCAAACCGCTAGTGATTAAATTAACAGTTCTAAGATTACGGATCATGTCAATAGACTCATCAAGGGTAGGATGGAAAGGATCAACATGAGGTGCACAAGGTCTAGTAATGTACTTGTTCAAGTGATATTCATTGAAAATCTCAAGCATCTAATTTTTCCACTTGTGAAAGTACTATCCATCAAGAATAGAGACTCTACGTCTAAGACTCCCCAACGTGAACTCATCCATCTTCCTCCAAAGGTGTTTAAACCAAAGAAATGGAGACCAATGCTCTGATACCAATTGAAAGGATCGAAACGAGGTGTCTAGAGGTGGGTGAATAGATTCTTAGCAAGAAAAGTTGCAGTTTTTAAATTCTTTAACTTGAAGTGGAGTTTTGGCAGAAGTTCAAACATTCACAATACGTATCAAGCAAGAATGACAAGAGTATATGAGCAGCGGAAAGTAAATCATGCAAGTTGCTAGAATGTAAAGGGATGGGATTGTAGTGTGCAAACACAATTAGAGACACGAAGAGTTTTGGCGTGGTTCCGATAGGTGGTGCTATCATACATCCACGTTGATGGAGACTTCAACCCACGAAGGGTAACAGTTGGGCGAGTCCATGAAGGGCTCCACCCATGAGGGGTCCACGAAGAAGAAACCTTGTCTATCCCACCATGGCCATTGCCCACGAAGGACTTGCCTCACTAGGGTAGATCTTCACAAGTAGGCGATCTCCTTGCCCGTACAAACTCCTTGGTTCAACTCCACAATCTTGACGGAGGCTCCCAAGTGACACCTAACCAATCTAGGAGACACCACTCTCCAAAAGGTAATAGATGGTGTGTTGATGATGAACTCCTTGCTCTTGTGCTTCAAATGATAGTCTCCCCAATACTCAACTCTCTCTCATAGGATTGGATTTGGTTGAATGATGATTTGAGTGGAAAGCAACTTGGGAAGACTAGAGATCAAGATTTATGTGGTTGGAATGGAATATCTTGACCTCAACACAAGTGTAGGTGGTTCTCTCTCAGAAAATGTATGTCGGAAGTGTAGGCATGTTCTGATGGCTCTCTACACAAATGAAGAGTGGGTGGAGCGGTATATATAGCCTCCACACAAAATCTAATCATTACACATAAATCACCAAACTCGGTGGGACCGAATTATAAAACTCGGTCAGACCGATTTGGTTCATAATGTGACTGTTAGGCATTTCGATGGGACCGACATGATCAACTCGGTGGGACCAATGTGCTAGGGTTAGGGTAAAGCCTTATCTCAGTTGGACCGATTACACAAACTCGGTGGGACCGATTTTGGTAATAAGCTAAATAGAGAGTTGGCCAAGCAAACTCGGTGGGACCGATTGCATTTATTTCATTGAGACCGAAATTAATGCAATAGGCAACAGAGAGTTTACAAGCCCATCTCGGCGAGATCGAGATCCCATCGGTGAGACCGAATTGATTAGGGTTTCTGGCAGTTGCTATGTTAAGTGAACTCGGTAGCACCGGATAGAAAGTTTTGGTGGGGTCAAGTTTGACTTTTGGTTTGGGACAAATGTGGATGTGAGAAATTGGTTGAGGGCTTTGGAGCATATCACTAAGCACTTTGAGCAAGCAATCCATTAAGCAACACCTCATCCCCTCTTAATAGTATTGGCTTTCCTATGGACTCAATGTGATCTTGGATCACTAAAATGAAAAATGTAGAGTCCTGAGCTTTGAGCTTGAGCCAATCCTTTGTCCTTATCATCTCGAAGGGGTTCCACATCCTCGAGTCCATGCCACTCCATTGTTGAACTTATCTGAAACATACTAGATGAAAGCATTAGTACAACAAGAGATATGTTGACATTAATTACCAAAATCACCCAGGGAGCACTTGTGCTTTCAGCTCCTAAATATTCTATGAATATCTTTATCGGTCAAACCGCATAACAACATACGTTGTTCCCTTTGTCATCGGTATGTTACTTGCCCGAGATTTGATCATCGGTATCATCATACCTAGTTCAATCTCGTTACCGCAAGTCTCTTTACTCATCCCGTAATGCATCATTCCGCAACTAACTCGTTAGTCACACTGCTTGCAAGGCTTATAGTGATGTGCATTGATAACCCACAAGTATAGGGGATCACAACAGTTTTCGAGGGTAGAGTATTCAACCCAAATTTATTGATTCGAGACAAGGGGAGCAAAAATATTCTGAAGTATTAGCAGTTGAGCTGTCAATTCAACCACACCTGAAAGACTTAATATCTGTAGCAAAGTATTTAGTAGCAAAGTAGTATGGAGTAACGATAATGGTGGCAAAAGTAACAGTAGTAGTTTTTATAGCAATCGTAATAGTGGCAACGGAAAAGTAACTAAGCAAAGATCAATATGTGAAAAACTCATAGGCAATGGATCAATGATGGATAATTATGTCGGATGCGATTCCTCATGCAACAATTATAACATAGGGTGACACGGAACTAGCTCTAGTTCATTAATGTAATGTAGGCATGTATTCTGAATATAGTCATACATGCTTATGGAAAAGAACTTGCATGACATCTTTTGTCCTACCCTCCCATGGCAGCGAGGTCCTATTGGAAACTAAGGGATATCAAGGCCTCCTTTCAATAGAGTACAGGACCAAAGCATTAACACTTTGTGAATACATGAGCTCCTCAAACTACAGTCATCACCGGGAGTGGTCCTGATTTTTGTTACTTCGGGGTTACTGGATCATAACACATAGTAGGTTACTATTAACTTGCAAGATAGGATCAAGAACTCACATATATTCATGAAAACATAATAGGTTCAGATCTGAAATCATGGCACTCGGGCCCTAGTGATGAGCATTAAGCATAGCAAAGTCGTAGCAACATCAATCTTAGAACATAATGGATACTAGGGATCAAAACCTAACAAAACTAACTCGATTACATGGTAAATCTCATCCAACCCATCACCGTCCAGCAAGCCTATGATGAGATTACTGCTACCTCTTCAGCACTGGCGTTGGTTTTCACCGAAGAGGAAGGGATAATACAGCAAAGTAGTGTAAGTATTTCCCTCAGTTTTGGAGAACCAAGGTATCAATCTAGTAGGAGGCTACGCGCGAGTCCCTCGTACCTGCACAAAACAAATAAATCCTCGCAACCAACGCGATAAGGGGTTGTCAATCCCTACATGGCCACTTACGAGAGTGAGATCTGATAGATATGATAAGATAATATTTTTGGTATTTTTATGATAAAGATGCAAAGTAAAATAAAAGCAAAGTAAAAAGCAAAGGAAATTACTAAGTATTGGAAGATTAATATGATGAAGATAGACCCGTGGGCCATAGGTTTCACTAGTGGCTTCTCTCCATAGCATAGGTATTCTATGGTGGGTGAACGAATTATTGTTGAGCAATTGACAGAATTGAGCATAGTTATGAGAATATCTAGGTATGATCATGTATATAGGCATCATGTCCGAGACAACTAGACCGACTCCTGCCTGCATCTACTACTATTACTCCACTCATCGACCGCTATCCAACATGCATCTAGAGTATTAAGTTAATGAAAACAGAGTAACGCCTTAAGCAAGATGACATGATGTAGAGGGATAAACTCATGCATTATGATGAAATCCCCATCTTGTTATCCTCGATGGCAACAATACAATACGTGCCTTGCTGCCCCTACTGTCACTGGGAAAGGACACCGCAAGATTGAACCCAAAGCTAAGCACTTCTCCCATTGCAAGAAAGATCAATCTAGTAGGCCAAACCAAACTGATAATTCGAAGAGACTTGCAAAGATAACCAATCATACATAAAAGAATTCAGAGGAGATTCAAATATTGTTCATAGATAGACTTGATCATAAACCCACAATTCATCGGTCTCAACAAACACACCGCAAAAAGAAGATTACATCGAATAGATCTCCACAAGAGAGGGGGAGAACATTGTATTGAGATCCAAAAAGAAAGAAGAAGCCATCTAGCTAATAACCATGGACTCGTAGGTCTGAGGTAAACTACTCACACTTCATAGGAGGGGCTATGGTGATGATGTACAAGCCCTCCGTGATCGATGCCCCCTCCGGCGGAGCTCCGGAACAGGCCCCAAGATGGGATCTCGTGGATACAGAGAGTTGCGATGCTGGAATTAGGGTTTTGGCTCCGTATCTGATCGTTTGGGGGTACGTAGGTATATATAGGAGGAAGGAGTATCTCGGTGGAGCAACAGGGGGCCCACGAGGGTGGCGGGCGCGCCAGGGGGGGGGGGGTAGGCGCGCCCCCTACATCATGGCCTCCTCTTTTGTTTCTTGATGTAGGGTCCAAGTCTCCTGGGTCTTGTTCGTTGAGAAAATCACGTTCCCGAATGTTTCATTCCGTTTGGACTTCATTTGATATTCCTTTTCTTTGAAACCCTAAAATAGGAAAAAAAAACAACAATTCTGGGTTGGGCCTCCGGTTAATAGGTTAGTCCCAAAAATAATATAAAAGTGGATAATAAAGCCCAATAATGTCCAAAACAGTAGATAATATAGCATGGAGCAATCAAAAATTATAGATACGTTAGAGACGTATCAAGCATCCCCAAGCTTAATTCCTGCTCGTCCTCAAGTAGGTAAATGATAAAAACAGGATTTTTGATGCGGAGTGCTACTTGGCATAATTTTAATGTAATTCTTCTTAATTGTGGTATGAATATTCAGATCCAAAAGATTCAAGATAAAAGTTTAATATTGACATAAAAATAATAATACTTCAAGCATACTAACAAAGCAATCATGTCTTCTCAAAATATCATGGCCAAAGAAAGTTATCCCTACAAAATCATATAGTCTGGCTATGCTCTATCTTCATCACACAAAGTATTTAAATCATGCACAACCCTGATGACAAGCCAAGCAATTGTTTCATACTTTTGACATTCTCAAACTTTTTCAATCTTCACACAATACATGAGCGTGAGCCATGGATACAACACTATAAGTGGAATAGAATGGTGGTTGTGGAGAAGACAAAAAGGGAGAAGATAGTCTCACATCAACTAGGCGTATCAACGGGCTATGGAGATGCCCATCAACACATATCAATTTGAGTGAGTAGGGATTGCCATGCAACGGATGCACTAGAGCTATAAGTATGTGAAAGCTCAACAAAAGAAACTAAGTAGGTGTGCATCGAACTTGCTTGCTCATGAAGACCTAGGGCATTTTGAGGAAGCCCATCATTGGAATATACAAGCCAAGTTCTATAATGAAAAATTCCCACTAGTATATGAAAGTGATAACATAGGAGACTCTCTATCATGAATATCATGGTGCTACTATGAAGCACAAGTGTGGTAAAAGGATAGTAACATTGTCCCTTCTCTCTTTTTCTCTCAATTTTTTTTGACTTTGGGCCTTTCCTCTTTTTTATGGCCTCTTTTCTTTCTTTCGTTTTTTCGTTCGGAGTCTCATCCCGACTTTTGGTGGAATCATAGTCTCCATCATCCTTTCCTCACTGGGACAATGCTCTAATAATTATGATCATCACACTTTTAATTTCTTACAACTCAACAATTACAGCTCGATACTTAGAACATAATATGACTCTATATGAATGCCTTCGGCGGTGTACCGGGATAAGCAATGAATCAAGAGTGACATGTATGAAAGAATTATGAATGGTGGCTTTGCCACTAATACGATGTCAACTACATGATCATTCTAAGCAATATGACAATGATGGAATGTGTCATAACAAACGGAACGATGGAAAGTTGCATGACAATATATCTCGTAATGGCTATGGACATGCCATAACAGGTAGGTATGGTGGCTGTTTTGAGGAAGGTATATGGTGGGTGTATGATACCAGCGAACGGTGCGCGGTATTATAGAGGCTAGCAATGGTGGAAGGGTGAGAGTGCGTATAATCCATGGACTCAACATTAGTCATAAAGAACTCATATACTTATTACAAAAATCTAAAAGTTATCAAAGCAAAGTATTACGTGCATGCTCCTAGGGGGATAGATTGGTAGGAAAAGACCATCGCTCGTCCCCGACTGCCACTCATAAGGAAGACAATCAAAAAATAAATCATGCTCCGACTTCATCACATAACGGTTCACCATACGTGCATGCTACGGGAATCACAAACCTTAACACAAGTATTTCTCAAATTCACAACTACTCAACTAGCATAACTTTAATATCACCTTCTTCATATCTCAAAACAATTATCAAGCATCAAACTTCTCATAGCATTCAACACGCTCATAAGAAAGTTTTTACTATTCTTGAATACCAAGCATATTAGGATTATTTAAGCAAATTACCGTGCTATTTAAGACTCTCAAAATAATCTAAGTGAAGCATGAGAGATCAATAGTTTATATAAAACAAATCCACCACCGTTCTCTAAAATATATAAGTGAAGTACTGGAGCAAAAGTATATAACTCAAATGATATAAGCGAAGCACTAGAGTATTCTAACAAATTCCAAATCATGTATGGCTCTCTCAAAAGGTGTGTACAACAAGGATGATTGTGGTAAACTAAAAATCAAAGACTCAAATCATACAAGACGCTCCAAGCAAAACACATATCATGTGGTGAATAAAAATATAGCTCTAAGTAAAGTTACCGACAGAAGTAGACGAAAAGAGGGGATGCCTTCCGGGGCATCCCCAAGCTTTGGCTTTTAGGTTTCCTTAGATTATATTGGAGGTGCCATGGGCATCCCCAAGCTTAGGCTCTTGCCAATCCTTGTTCCATAATCCATCAAATCTTTACCCAAAACTTGAAAACTTTACAACACAAAACTTAAAGTAGAAAATCTCGTGAGCTCCGTTAGAGAAAGAAAACAAAAGACCACTTCAAGCTACTGTAATGAACTCATTATTTATTTATATTGGTGTTAAACCTACTTTATTCCAACTTATATATGGTTTATAAACTATTTTACTAGCCATAGATTCATCAAAATAAGCAAACAACACACAAAAAACAGAATCTGTCAAAAACAGAACAGTCTGTAGTAATCTGTAGCTAGCGCAAGATCTGGAACGCCAAATATTCTAAAATAAATTTGTGGACGTGACTAATTTATATATCATCTGCAAAAATAATTAACTAAATATCACTTTCCAAATAAAAATGGCAGCAGTTCTCGTGAGCGCTAAAGTTTCTATTTTTTACAGCAAGATATCAAGACTTTCCCCAAGTCTTGCCAACTGTTCTACTTGGCACAAACACTAATTAAACACAAAAAACATAACCTAAACAGAGGCTAGATAAATTATTTATTACTAAACAGGAGCAAAAAGCAAGGAATAAAAATAAAATTGGGTTGCCTCCCAACAAGCGCTATCGTTTAACGCCCCTAGCTAGGCATAAAAAGCAAGGATAGATCTGGGTATTGCCATCTTTGGTAGGTAATTCTTCAATGAGGCATCTACCATCCTTAGGAATTTCTTTCTTTTTACTGTTTATCAAACTTTTAGGCACAAGATCAAAAAATTCATTTGTAACAAATGGTTCCTTAATGATAGCAAAAAGATTGGGATGAATACTTATGGATTTGAGATCTGCAGTTTCCTTACTAGAAGATTCACCCTTATTTTTAGGAACATACATAAGCTTGGCAATTTTAGTGGGAGGACTTGGAGTATTCTTTACGAAAGAAAAAGTGGTTCCCAAGTTGGTAATAATACCCTCAAGTTTATCAATTCTAGTGGAATCCTGATTTATTTTCTCATTAACTATGGGTTCTTTCTCTTTAATATTTTTGAAAGTGACTCCTACTTTAGATCCATATTGAGATATTCGGTTGTGGATCTTTTTATCCAAATTATCAATTAGCTCTACGGTAGCAACCTTATTTTCAATAATTTTGAGCCTTTGCATTACATGCTCCAAAGTTAATATAGTTCCATTAACCAAAAGAGGGGGTGAGCCAAACAAATCTATCATAGCATTATAAGAATCAAAAGTATGGCTACCCAAGAAGTTCCCTCCGGTAATAGTATCGAGGATATATCTGTGCCAAGGAGTTGCGCCTACATAAAAATTGCGAAGAAGAACGGAAGTAGATTGCTTCCTGGTAGATCTATTTTGAGCATTGCAAATTCTATACCAAGCATCTTTTAGATTTTCTCCCTCCCTTTGCTTAAAAATTTAGAATTTCATTCTCGGGAGACAACTGAGAAGATAAGGGACTAGCCATAATGACAAGCAAACGGAAAAGGGGCGAATGGAAAAAGAGAGGGAGGATAGAGAGAGAGGGCGAATAAAACGGCAAGGGTGAAGTGGGGGACAGGAAAACGAGAGGCAAATGGCAAATAATGTAATGCGGGAGATAGGGATTGTGATGGGTATTTGGTATATTGACTTTTGCGTAGACTCCCCGGCAACGGACCCAGAAATCCTTCTTACTAGCTCTTGAGCACTGCGTTAGTTTTCCCCGAAGAGGAAGGGATGATGCAGCAAAGTAGCATAAGTATTTCCCTCAGTTTTTGAGAACCAAGGTATCAATCCAGTAGGAGGCTACGCGCGAGTCCCTCGTACCTGCACAAAACAAATAAATCCTCGCAACCAATGCGATAAGGGGTTGTCAATCCCTACACGACCACTTACGAGAGTGAGATCTGATAGATATGATAAGATAATATTTTTGGTATTTTTATGATAAATATGCAAAGTAAAATAAAAGCAAAGGAAATTACTAAGTATTGGAAGATTAATATGATGAAGATAGACCCGGGGGCCATAGGTTTCACTAGTGGCTTCTCTCAAGAGCATAGGTATTCTACAGTGGGTGAACGAATTACTGTTGAGCAATTGACAGAATTGAGCATAGTTATGAGAATATCTAGGTATGATCATGTATATAGGCATCACATCCGAGACAGGTAGACCGACTCGTGCTTGCACCTACTACTATTACTCCACTCATCGACCGCTATCCAGCATGCATCTAGACTATTAAGTTAATGAAAACAGAGTAACGCCTTAAGCAAGATGACATGATGTAGAGGGATAAACTCATGCATTATGATGAAATCCCCATCTTGTTATCCTCGATGGCAACAATACAATACGTGCCTTGCTGCCCCTACTGTCACCGGGAAAGGACACCGCAAGATTGAACCCAAAGCTAAGCACTTCTCCCATTGCAAGAAAGATCAATCTAGTAGGCCAAACCAAACTAATAATTCGAAGAGACTTGCAAAGATAACCAATCATACATAAAAGAATTCAGAGGAGATTCAAATATTGTTCATAGATAGACTTGATCACAAACCTAAAATTCATCGGTCTCAACAAACACACCGCAAAAACAAGATTACATCGAATAGATCTCCCCAAGAGAGGGGGGGAACATTGTATTGAGATCCAAAAAGAGAGAAGAAGCCATCTAGCTAATAACTATGGACCCGTAGGTCTAAGGTAAACTAATCACACTTCATCGGAGGGGTTATGGTGATGATGTAGAAGCCCTCCGTGATCGATGCCCCCTCAGGCGGAGCTCCAGAACAGGCCCCAAGATGGGATCTCGTGGATACAGAAAGTTGCAGCGCTGCCATTAGGGTTTTGGCTCCGTATCTGATTGTTTGGGGGTACGTAGGTATATATAGGAGGAGGGAGTGCGTCAGTGGAGCAACAGGGGGCCCACGAGGGTGGCGGGCGCGCCAGGGGGGGTGGTAGGCGTGCCCCCTACATCATGGCCTCCTCTTTTGTTTCTTGACGTAGGGTCCAAGTCTCCTGGGTCTTGTTCGTTGAGAAAATCACGTTCCCGAATGTTTCATTCCGTTTGGACTCCGTTTGATATTCCTTTTCTTCGAAACCCTAAAATAGGAAAAAAACAGCAATTCTGGGTTGGGCCTCCGGTTAATAGGTTAGTCCTAAAAATAATATAAAAGTGGATAATAAAGCCCAATAACATCCAAAACAGTAGATAATATAGCATGGAGCAATCAAAAATTATAGATACATTGGAGACGTATCAATTAATCACGCACGACGGTGAGCATCATGAAATTGGTGACAGATGATGGTTGATGATGACAATGGCGACGGATTCCCCTCTCCGGAGCCCCAAACGGACTCCAGATCAGCCTTGCCGAGGAAGATTAGGGCTTGGCGGTAGCTCCGTATCGTAAAAAGCGATGAATCCTTCTCCCTTATTTTTCTCTCCCTGAAAGTGAATATATGGAGTTGGGGTTGAGGTCGGTGGAGTCCCAGGGGGCCCACAAGGCAGTGGGGCCCACCCCAGGGGGCGCCCTACACCCTCGTGGACAGGGTGTGGGCCCCCTGATGCTGATTCTTTCGCCAGTATTTTTAATTAATTCCAAAACGTGTCTCCGTGGATTTTTAAGTCATTCTGTGAACTTTTATTTCTGCTCAAAAATAACACCATGGCAGTTCTGCTAAAAACAGCGCTAGTATGGGTTAGTTCCATTCAAATCATGCAAGTTAGAGTCCAAAACAAGGGCAAAAGTGTTTGGAAAAGTAGATACGTTGGAGACGTATCATGCATTACCGAGAGGGCCCAGAGATAACTCTCCGACAATCAGAGTGACAAATCCTAATCTTGATCTATGCCAACTCAACAAACACCATCAGAGACACCTGTAGAGCATCTTTATGATCACCCAGTTACGTTGTGGCGTTTGATAGCACACTGAGTGTTCCTCCGGTATTCGGGAGTTGCATAATCTCATAGTCATAAGAACATGTATAAGTCATGAAGAAAGCAATAGCAATAAACTAAACGATCATTATGCTAAGCTAACGGATGGGTCTTTTCCATCACATCATTCTCTAATGATGTGATCCCGTTCATCAAATGACAACACATGTCTATGGCTAAGAAACTTAACCATCTTTGATTAACGAGCTAGTCAAGTAGAGGCATACTAGGGACACTCTGTTTGTCTATGTATTCACACAGTACTAAGTTTCCGGTTAATACAGTTCTAGCATGAATAATAAACATTTATCATGATATAAGGAAATATAAATAACAACTTTATTATTGCCTCTAGGGCATATTTCCTTCAATATCAACTGAAAGATACATCAAGGAATGAGATATCCGTTGATACACGCAAACAGAAAGATGTCAAACTCCCAAAAGAGAGAATGGTTCCAGACAAACCAAGTAATCTACAAAGTTTCATGATGGCACAAAGTACCAAAAAGAAACCATTTGCATTCCACCAACACACACTTGATAAGGATCACAAGGTGAGCGTTCTAAGAAAAATAGGATAGCTCCCCCAAGCATTGCGCATAGAATTTGCATTTGAATACAAAAAGCACAAGATGGGATCACCACTTTCACTATATCTATACAAACACTAGACATGCTAAAGGAAATAACAAGATCCACAAGTGGTATGGAATACAATGGGAGTTGACACAATCCTAGGCAAGAGATAAGGCAAATAAAAGCAAAAGGCCAATGTAAATATGATCAATAATTTCTACCACACATAAGTGAGTACCAATTGTTAAAAGACAAGAAGTATTTGGAAATAATCCCCGTTGGTAGATAGCAAGGATATCCAACATCATCTTCACACCAAACACAAGCAAATTGCAACTTGTAGAGCTAACATGCCACCTAAGAACAAGATAATTTACAATATCAATTCTAGGTGACAATATCTCAAATGTACACATTTTCTAGGCTTGTAATATGCACATAGCATATTACTCCCCCATAATGTGATACCAATAAAAACTTAACAAGAGGCAATCAGAGGATCCAAGAAGAGATAATTAATAGACTATTTATAATTTGAATTTCTCATGAGAAGACATACCACATAGCGACAAGATAATCTTGTAATATCAATACTAGATGGTATTCCTCATGTACACACATTTATAGGATTGTGAGGTGCACAAAGCACATCACTCCCCCACAATGGGATATTCCATTAATCTCTCACAAGAGCCAGCTAAGATACAAACAAGATGCACAAAGGCTCAACATACGACACACATGTACATGATGTGCAAACCAACATATAAGCAATTTGGAGACATAACATATACAAACACAAGCAAGTAACAAAACCAAAACATGCAAAGGGGCAAGTAACTTTCAATGTAAACAATTTAAGTACAAGTTACCGGAAGGAGGCACATTGGATATAGTATGGAAACTTGATAACCCAATTGACTTGGCTTGAGACAATAAGAATGATGAAGTCCCCTTAATTCTTCATAATGTAGCCAAGTCTCCAATGCCCTCCAACAACACCTATTGATCAAGTTTGAGCTTGTGGTCCCGAACCAAGTTGGGTCCTAAGAGGTTATTCACAATAGGCTTGGCAACCCAAATGGTTCTTTGCTTGAAACCACTTTGAGTACCAAGAAACTTGGCAAACACATTGCCAACATTATCCTTCCCAAGAGAATAGATATCATCAATAATAATTGGTTTGGATAAGTTACCACTAGTGCATGAGGAAGCAAGGTGACCTTTCTCATGACATAGGTAGCAACGTCTACTCTTCGCTTTCTTCTCACTTGATTTCTCAACTTGAGAAGCATTAGCTTGAGTTTTCTTGGGAAGAGGCCTTTCTTAAACTTGAGGTTGACCATGAGAATGAACTTGTGGCCTCTTCCCTTATTGCTTGTAACTAATGGCCTTCTTCTTCAATGGGAAAGATCTAACATGATGCCCTTAAATCTTGCACTTGAAGCAAATAATCTTGGTCGATTTCTTGGCTTGTTTTTGGCCCTTATTCTTGTTCATCTTGGACTCATTCTTCTTATTGGAGTTGAATCCAAGTCCACCTTTGTCATTGGGGGATTTTTTTCACACTCAAGATATTGTTGAGTGTGGACTTCCCTTCATGACACATTTCCAAGTCTTTCTTTAATGATGTGACTTGGGCCTTGAGCTCTTTGATTTCCTCTACATGGTTAGTCTCAACACAAGTACTAGAGGAAGTATAAACTTCATCGTTAGAGCAAAAAGGAAAGGAGAGAAATTCATCACAAGATGTACGAACAATATGAGTAATTGAATTACAAGGACTCGCACATGGCAATATAGCATTTTGACTTGAAGTAGTGTTAGTATCCACATGAGGCTCAATAGATGTTACCTTAGCAATCATGGCCTCATGAGCTATATTTAGAACATTATGGGATACTATAAGATCATCATGAGAGCTTGAGAGCTTTTCATGGCTTTCTTCCAATTTCCCATAAGTGCTAGATAGCAACTCAAGTTGAGACCGTAGCTCAACATTCTCCTTCAAAATGGATGCTTCACAAGTAATAGAGTTAGTAGCACAAGCATAATCATTAACAACAAGAGGAGAGGACAACTTGGCAAGATCTTTTAAATAAGAAGCTTCAAGTTTAGCATGAGACTCAACGAGTTTGATGAGCTCACCCTTGATGACCCTTGAGCCATTTTTGAGCTGCTCAAAATCCTCAAGGAGTTTACCATGAGCAACTTCAAGCTTAGCATTTTTAGCTTCGAAATCATTTGCCACCTCAAGTGCTCTATCATGAGATTCCTTTATTCTAGATAATTCTATAGCAAAGGTCTCCTCAAGCGATTCCTTGGTGGTTTGTTCAAGTTCAAGAGCTTGAGAGAGGTCCGCAATCTCATCAGCGTAATCACGCTCATGACCTTCCATTTTATCAATGGTGACCTCATGCTCCTCGAGATGAGATTCCAACTCCTCAATGTATTTATTGCCCTCAATTGCAATAGGCATGATTTCCATGAAGTTGGAACAAGCAATTTTATTCTTATGAAGAGCTTTAAAAATCAGTTCTCCCTTGATTTTTAAGGAAGCAACATTATCGTTCTCTTCATCATTATCCTCATCATCATTAGAATTAACATCATCATCAAGAGACATATTGGGGTTCAAAGTAGGAGATACCTTTGAAGCCTTAGCCATCAGTCAAAAAGCAATAGATGATGATGTAGGATCCCTTGAAGCAGCATTTAAGACCACATCTTGTTCCATGGAGTGTTGAGTTTCCTCTACATTGTTAGCACAACAACTTGAGGAAATAGATACATTTTTATCATGGCAACAAGACATAGCAAGCATATCATCAGGAGATTTGAGCAAGCAATTTCTACATGATATGCAAGGACTACCAACACAAGCATGTGAAATATGTAAGGTGCTTGAAGTGTTAAAGTCCAAAGAAGGACCATTGCAATAATATAGTGATGAAGAATCACCAAGAACAAGCACACTATCATCATTGCAATGACCAACACTACTCACCCTAGAATTATCTTGTGGCAATCCACATGTAGGTGAAGTAGAAGAAGTTAAGAAGGCAACACGGCCGGAGGTGGAGGGAGAAAAATCATCCCCACAAATCTTGGACACACCATATTTATCTTGAAGCTTTGTCCACCACTCTTGAGCATCCCGGAACGACATGAGTTGAAATATAACTACATTTCTCAAAGCATCGAAAAGCACATTAGAAGCTTGAGCATTGAGATAAGAGTTTTTGTCATCCTCTAAAGATAATCTTTGGGGATCCTTTGGAGGAGAAAAACCCATATCTACAATTCGATCTAAATTTGGGTCCATGACCCTAAAGATATTAAACATGCGAAATACCCAAACAACAAAATTCGTGCCATCGAAACTAAAAGTGTTAGAGAATCCTAATCCCCTAGTCGACATCTTTACTCCCTAGGTGGTTAAGCCTGACAAAGAGAGACAAGGCTCTGATACCAATTGAAAGATCGTGGATGTTACCTAGAGGGGGGGTGAATAGGTGCTTTAAAATAATTACAGTTTAGGCTTGAACAAATGCGGAATAAACCTAGTGGTTAATTTGTGAAGCACAAAACCTACAACAACTAGGCTCACCTATGTGCACCAACAACTTATGCTAAGCAAGATAAACTACTAGGTGATAGCAAGATATATGATAACCAAGGCATGCGGAGACGACGATGTATCCCGAAGTTCAGACCCTTGCTGATGCTAATCTCCGTTTGGAGTGGTCTGGAGGCACAATGCTCCCCAAGAAGCCACTAGGGCCACCGTAATCTCCTCACGCCCTCGCATAATGCAAGATGCCGTGATTCCACTAAGGGACCCTTGAGGGCGGTCACCGAACCCATACAAATGGCAACCCTTGGGGGCGGTCACCGAACCTGTACACTTTGGAAACCCTTGGGGACGGTCACCGGAACCCGTCAAATTTCCTGAGGCGATCTCCACAACCTAATTGGAGACCCCGACGCTTTCCCAGAGCTTTACACCATAACGATTGAGCTCCGAACACCACCAACCGTCTAGGGCGCCCAAGCATCCAAGAGGAACAAGCTCAAGGGTACCAAGCACCCAAGAGTAATAAGCTTCTCAACTTGTAACTTCCATGTATCACCGTGGAGAACTCAAATTGATGCACAAATGCAATGGCAGGGGCACACGGAGTGCCCAAGTTCTTCTCTCTCAAATCCCACCAAAGCAACTAATGCTAGGGAGGAAAGTGAGAGGAAGAACAAGAAGGAGAACACCAAGAACTCCAAGATCTAGATCCAAGGGGTTACCCTCACATAGAGGAGAATGTGATTGGTGGAAATGTGGATCTAGATCTCCTCTCTCTTTTCCCTCAAAAACTAGCAAGAATCCATGGAGGGATTGAGAGTGAGCAAGCTCGAAGAAGGTCAACAATGGGGGAAGAATATGAGCTCAAAGGATAAGGTTCATTGGGGAAGAACCCCCTTTTATAGGCGGGAAAAAAATAACCGTTATGCTCACAGCCCGCATAGAGCGGTACTACCGCTCATGGGAGCGGTATTATCACTAGGGCGGTGGAAGCCCTTTGAAAAACAACAGCGAGGAGGCAAAAGGCCGGTAGAACCGCCGAAGCGGTACTACCGCTCATCCTCATGATACTACCGCTAGGGGTAGTGGTACTACCGCTAAGGGTAGTACCTCTTCCAAGAGCGGTAGCAAAAAATTACATCCCCTCCAAGTGGTAGTACCGCTGCAGCCTTTTTAAGGACACCAAAACGGACTCCGAATTCAAAGAAACCAAGTTTGTTGGAAAGCTAGCGACAAGGGCTAACACAATCTTGATAAAAATAATAATAATAAGTAAATTAGAAAAGGCCCAAGAGAAAATGGTGAGAACCCTTCCTTGAATAAGACCAGTAGAACCTCCAACACTGAAAACGCAATAGAAGAAGCATGAGAACTCCGTTTTTGATGAACTCGAGCTTTTCATCAAGATGACTATAAGATCTAAGACTCACAAAGAGAACCAAACAAGAACCAAGAAAGATGATGCAAGGATGCAATGGTTTGAGCTCTCTGTGAACGATACGATCAAGCTACTCATCAAGAGGCCCCCTTGATAGTACGGCAATCGATCCTATAACCCGGTATCCCAACTACCACCATGAGACCGGTAAAATAGAAAACCTATCAAGGGCAAACCTTTGCCTTGCACAAAGTCCACTTGAGCTAGATGTAGACGATCTTTACTTCCTCAAGTTGGACCACCTTTCTTGATTGCGTTGGCTTGGTGAAGACTAGTAGATTGCTCCCCATACTCCACTATGGGTGAGCCACTCTTCGGCACATCTTCACAAATCCATTGTCACCACAAAGGACGACAAGCTTCAAGCACTTGATATCTTCGTGATGCATCACTTGAACTTGCACATGGCAACCTAACCCCACAAAGAACTCTCACAAAGACCATGGATTAGTACACAAAGCGTAATTGACAATGCTTACCATACCATGGGATCACTTGATCCCTCTCGGTACATCTTCTATGCTTTGTGTGTCGATCAACTTGATTCACTCTTCGACTTAGTCTTGATCAACCTCTCACAAGACCAATCTTTAGGTAATTCCTTGAATAGCACCTTCGTCGACACAAACTCTCCTTGAAACCAACACATGTACTCCAAGAAAAGCCTATGGACAAAACCTTCACATATAACTCGAGGAAACCATTAGTCCATAGAGATTGTCATCAATTACCAAAATCAAACATGGGGGCACCGCATGTTCTTTCAACGAGCCCTGGTCGTACGAATGCGCGAGTAGGCATTCGAGACCCCGCCTGTATGTACATATGTGGTCGTATTTTTAGGCATCTGGCTGTACGTACGTGTACACGGTTTTGACTGGACTGCCTGAACTGCTACGCCGGGGGCTCTACTACTACATGTGCCGCTGCTTGCTCGGCCATGATTCATCATTGTAGAGAGACCGATCAACCAGTATGTACGTACACGTTCGCGACCAGAATGACAACTCTACATATGCTTCGACCACGTGGGTCCTGACTGTTAGGGAGGATAAGGAGGAACTTCCTTGCGTGCGAACTTATGGATGGTGGGTCCCAACGGTCAGAGGGAGAATCATTTTTTGCCCATAATATGGACGCACTTCCTTGTGTGCGAAGATGTAGCTGGTAGGTCCCAGCTGTTAGGGAGGAAACATTTTTTCGCAAAATACAGAGTCCCTTTCGGTGGGTCCCCACTGTCAGGTGGAGGAATAATTATTTTACGCGTAATAAGGAGACACTTCCTTGCTGCGGCCGTGGATCCAGCTATCATCCTCTCCACGTACAGTCCTATTCGATGGAAGTCGTTCTTTGACCATGTTGACCACACCGCGCTTAGAGCACCAAGGCGGTGGACGATGGTGAGCCTTGGAAGGGGACGACACGGAGCTGGGGAAGATGCGGTAGTGGATGCCCACACGGAGAAGAGTACGAGGGTTGGATGGTTCGGCTGCGGTGTGAGGCTGCCGTCACCGCAGAATAACACGGGTTGTGGGTTAGTAGAGGGATGGCCTGGCCAGTGGTGGGACTAGGGTGGGGTGGTGAGGCCTGCGCGGCGGCACAGCCGACCACTGGTTTTGGTGCGGGGCACGCTGTCATCGTCGGAGAAGAATAGGATATCAGAGGAGTAAAGGGATGGCCTAGCCATCATTTCAGGGTACGACAGGGTGGCGATGCATGCATGGCAGTGCAACCAACCATAGAAGGCAGGAACAAGCGCTCCCGCCGGCGCAGGTTTGGTTTTGGCGGCTGGACCGGTCAGACCCAAAAAATCATTATGCTAAATTATAAGAATTAATTTCATATGGCTAAAACTTATTATAAAATGCGGCGGAGCACCTTTTTCTTCTTGAGTTTTTTTAGACAATTTTCTTCTTGATGTGTGAAGCTGAGCACATTCAGAAGCCCTGGGATAAAGTGGTGTCGCCAATGTGTTATACTAGGTTGGGCATTCTTATCGAAAAATAAAAATGGACCAAAACTATTTACGACGTTGACTATGATTTGCATGGGTCCGTTGGTTGCAGGAAGAAAATGGTGGGAGGAAAAAGATTGGTCGCTATCTTTGCCTAAGAATAATATCGACTGAATGTAATGACACTCTCATAGGAAATAATACCCTCGTGTTAAAATTTGACTTTTCAAATCGTTAATTTAAAGAAGTGGTGCATGAGCATTTAGCTTCATTTATTTATTTACTTATTTTTAGGGGGCCATGAGCATGTACCTGGGCCAGATTCATGTGAGAGCTTCCCTTCCAATTAATTATGGGCTCCTCTATTGGGCCTTCATCACTGGGCTGCATGTTATTGACAAGTGGTAAATGTGTTACGTACCAAAAATAGTATGCGCTACGTACGGGGCACTAAAGGATCAGACCATGCAACGACTTCCAAAATATTGTGTTTGTCATTCTAACAACACATTTATTCACCCAACAGACAAAATATACTACTGATTGTACATTGAAAACAGCAGCAACAACAACCAGGGCCGGGGGTGCAACAAAAGTAGTAAGCAGGCCAGAAGAGTAAAGACGCAGCTCTCTCTTCCAAACCAAACATCAGCCATCATTACAAAAGGGATGTCAAAAAAGAACATGTGTATGCAACAAACTAAATAAACATCTTACTACACCAAGTGTACGCATCTAACTAACTGGCTCAGTTAGGCGTTATAATTTATTAAGCTGTGAAGATTTGCGTTCTTCAACTGCCTAATGGGCACTTGGCAATTAGCCCGAAGTCTTTATAATTCGCAGATCTTTTGGGCACTTGACAGATTACAACCTTGAGCAAATCAAACTTGGTATCATGTTGTCTACTGTAAGATTCCAAGTATTCTGGGCCGCGGTGCCATAGCAGTGCAGTGTTAATGGAAGGAAGGGGGATCAATCACTGGGTGTAGACCTCCATGAGCATCTAGCTGCCGCGACCGTCGATGAGCAAAATCCAAGACGTGTTCATCCCAACCTAGTACATACTGTTAATGTAGTAAAGGGAGACGGTGATCGAATCATAGTCGAGGGGGTTGATGCTCGCTACCCTATGATCGTTATGCCGTATGACACGCCGTTTCTGAAGATCAGGCGGCATTAGCAAGCAAGGAGCTGGCTTAAAAAGCTCCGACCAGAGGGGTTTGAGTAAACGGTACAACCCCGGCGAGCATGCGGCGAGCGGCATTGTACTGAGATTGTCCACATGTGAAACAATGAGCTTGATTACCTGTGTGGGGAGCGAATTCCAGCCACTCTTTCAGCGGATGTTGCTCGGTTCTGCCATTGTTAGTGCTTGGGTTTCGGAAGAGGGGGGAGGTACCTAGCGGGGATGGAAGATTGGACGATTATGTGCGGACGAGGATGGAGAAGCAAATATGTGTTGCGGGAAGTGGACATGTGATTATGACAATGTAGCAGCAGCACGCTGCTTGACTTACGAGACACATCCCAGCAGCGTAGGGTCATATCGATGCCAGCCAACATGCTTGAGTGATCACAGTACTAGTACAATAAACTACAATACCTACTACTATGCCCTAGTTTTTTTGCATATAATGGAGTAGGAATAGTATATTGTAAAATAGTTACAAACTTCAATGCCCGAGCGTGGAACGATTACGAACCGCCACAAGTGCTAACTCCAATCCCCAGCAAACATTCACTAGGAGACATGGCAGTTGCAAACGCCCGCGAAAAAGTTACAGTAGGTGTGTAAGGGTGGCAGTTTTGTCAAATACTATGGCTTAAAAATAGGCCACCAATGGATGGAAATCTGATGGTTATGTGGGATTCGCCAGGATTGGGCTCGTGGCGAACAATTGCCAGATATCATTACTAAAAAAGGTTAAAACACCCGGGGTTATAACATGCATTGGCTGACCACTAACGCCCGCGACGCAGTTACAGTACTAACATAGTTGTAAAATGGTCAAAGAACGTGTCTATGTGGTGTTTGGAATTATATGCAAACTAACAAGATGCCCGTGCATTGCTCGGAACATCTAGATGCATTTTTTACAAAACACCTCTTGTGATTGACCCATGCAGGAGTAATCCCACGTGTAAAAACTAATGGTATCTCGAGAATTTCATCAGAAAAAGGTATCTCGAGAATTTCATCGAAAAAATGATATCTTGAGAAAGATGAGAGATAAGGTGAGGAGGAGTGGGGCGTGGTGGTGACTGGTGGTCGGATTGGGCGAAGGCATGGGGATGGACGGCGCCGGCAACGTCCACCATGCCAGATTGTTCTAGAGACTTCCTTTTTTAATTGCTCAGCAATGAGGTTGTGGGAGAAAAGGATGAATGAGACACGGCCTTATTTGCAAATGTGAAGAGGGCTGTGGGTATCTTTTTACAAAATTTCCATAGTTTCCTTCCTATCCGTCAGATATAGACCGGATGGCCTATATTGCAGGATGGCAGGCACACCATCATCACCAACTCTGTTTTTTATCTAGGGAGTACTAGTAAGGACACCATCTACTGCTTCGTTTGCTACTCCCGCGCTCCATTTGGCGGGCGCAATGTACCCTACATCCACTCCCTCCTGCACTCCATTCGACGGGCGCAACGTCCCCTACAGCCACTCCCCTTTCATGGACGGCCTGGTCGATGCCTGCAAGGTTCCCTACGTCTACAAGAGTTTCGGCTGCGAGAGGTACGTCGACCAGCACTTGCTGGAAGGGCATAGTTCTAGATGCACGCACACGCTCTGTGTAACACCCTCGATGCGACTATATCTCCCACGTGTCGAGGCACGACTTAGAGGCATAATCGCATTGAAGGCATATGTCGCAAGTGAGGTAATCTTCACACAACCCATGTAATATAATAAGGGAAAGAGATTACATAGTTGGCTTACAATCGCCACTTCACACAATTACAGGAATAAAGCATTACAACAACCAAATACAATCAGGGCCCGACTACGGAGCCAAAATAAAAGAAGAACCCCAAATGCGACAAAGGTCCCCGATCGACCCCAACTGGGCTCCACTACTGATCAACGAGAACGAAACACCACAAAGGACAAGATCTTCATCGAGCTCCTCCTGAGCTTGGTTGCGTCATCTACACGGACTTATCGGCACCTGCAAGCTGGTTTTGGAAGTATCTGTGAGCCACAGGGACTCAGCAATCTCGCACCCTCGCGATCAAGACTATTTAAGCTCATGGGTAAGGTAAAGGTATGAGGTGGAGCTGCAGCAAGCGACTAGCATATATGGTGGCTAACATACGCAAATGAGAGCGAGAAGAGAAGGCAAAGCACGATCGATAAAAGTATGATCAAGAAGTGATCCTGGACTACCTACGTCAAGCATAACTCCAACAACCGTGTTCACTTCCCGGACTCCGCCGGAAAGAGACCATCACGGTTACACACGCTGTTGATTCATTTTAATTAAGGTCAACTTCAGGTTTTCTACAACCGGACGTTAACAAATTCCCATCTGCCCATAACCGCGGGCACGGCTTTCGAAAGTTCAAATCCCTGCAGGGTGTCCCAACTTAGCCCATCACAAGCTCTCACGGTCAACGAAGGAATAGACCTCCACCCGAGACATTCCGATCAGACTCGGTATCCCGGTACAACAAGACATTTCGACAGGGTAAAACTAAACCAGCAACACCGCCCGAATGTGCCGACAAATCCCGATAGGAGCTGCACATATCTCTTTCTCAGGGCACACTCAGATGAGACTAGCTACGAGTAAAACCAACCCTCAAGTTTCCCCGAGGTGGCCCCGCAGGCAGCTCAGTTCGGACCAACACTCAGAGAAGCACTGGCCCGGGGGGGGGGGGGGGTTTAAAATAATGATGACCCTTGGGCGCGCGACCCCCAAGGGAAAAGAAAAGGCTAGGCGGCGAATGGTAAAATCAATGTTGGGCATTGCTGGAAAAGCTTTACTTAAGGCGAACTGTCAAGGGGTTCCCATTATAGCCCAACCGCGTGAGGAACGCAAAATCCGGGAACATAACACCGATATGACGGAAACTAGGGCGGCAAGAGTGGAACAAAACACCAGGCATAAGGCCGAGCCTTCCACCCTTTACCAAGTATATAGATGCATTAATTAAATAAGATATATAGTGATATCCCAACAAGTAAGTAAATGTTCCAACAAGGAACGACCTCCAATCTTCACCTGCAACTAGCAACGCTATAAGAGGGGCTGAGCAAAGCGGTAACATAGCCAATCAACGGTTTGCTAGGACATGGTGGGTTAGAGGTTTGACATGGCAATTTGGGAGGCTGACAAGCAAATGGTAGGCATCGCAGCATAGGCATAGCAAAAGAGCGAGCATCTAGCAAAGCAAAGATAGTAGTGATTTCGAGGGTATGATCATCTTGCCTGAGATCCCGCAAGGAAGAAGAACGAGTCCATGAAGAAGACAAACGGACGTAGACGAACGGGTCCTCACAAACTCGACGTTAACGGAACCAACCCGAAGAACCAACACCGGAAAGAAGAAAACAATCACGGTAAACAACCATCACATAAGCATGGCATGATGCACAATCGAGTATGATGCATGTCCGGTTTAATGAGGCATGGCATGGCAAAGTGCACAAACAATCCTACAAACTAAGTGGAGCTCAATATGCATCGGGATGCATATTGACAAAACACCACATCAATTATTTAGTTCTATCTTGTTTATGTACCCAACAATATTAAATGTTATTAAACAGGGCAAGAGGGTGAAGCAAATGAAAACTACCTATCTAGTCAAGTTTAAATGAGGCCGGAAACAACGAACAACAATTCCGGAAACTCCCCATGAGCATGTTATAGATTTGGTACTGTTCTGCCCTAAACACAATTTTAGAGTTGTTAAACATGCAATATGATGCCACCATGTTAAACTAGGCAAAATTCTACCCCATTTACATATAAAGATTATTAAAATCGGAGTTACGGTTAATTAGTTATGAATTAAATCATTTTAGCATGGCATAGGAGCAAATTAATGCAAACAACATTTTAAATATTTTAAACATAGATGAAAGTTGGATATTATTAATCTACACAAATATTCTGAGCAAGTTTCATATATAAAACATTTTAATCCGATGCACGGTTAGTGAGTTATTAAATGCATGAAGAACAGGGACTTTTCTGTAAAACAGCAATCCTGCGGATAATAGTTAAAATTGCAACAGTGGAAAAAAACACGCATCGGGCCGAATCTGGTGCAAACGGGCCAACAGGAGCAGGCCCTGGGGGCAGCTCACCCATGGGCTAAGGCCCCATTCGGCACAACAAAGGAGGAGAAGGGCCGGCCTAGGGAACGGAGGGCGCTGCTGGAGCCGGGGCGAGGCCGGCCCACACGCGTGTGAGGGAGGCAGCCCAGGCGATGCCCATCCTCTGCTCGACAGAGCCAGAACGGCGGCGCTGAAGGTCAACGGCGAGGCGGCAGCGGGTCTCCGGCGGAGGAGGGAGGCGGATCCCATCGGGGATGGAAGGATCCGGGCGGCGGACGGTGCGAAGAGGCCGGATCTGGGTCAAGGAGCTCGCCGGGGCTCCATTTCCGACGAGGGGAGACCGGATCGAGCAGGGCCGGCGAGGGTTAGGCGCCATGGCGGCGGCGCTGACCAAGGAGGAGAGCAGATGGGTTAGGGAGAGAAAGAGAAACGGGGAGGAGAGGAAAAGGCGACAGCGGCGTGACCTGGGTTCAAGGCGGCCGGCGACGAGCATGCTTCGGCGGCCTTGGTCGCTGACGGCGGACGGCGGGGACGCGAGGGAGGAGAGATCGGGGCTCAGTGGCGAACGCGGCTACGAGGAAAGGCAGGCGGGGCGCGGGCGACTCGGGTCCGGGGAGGGCCGGATCTGGGCTCCTCCGGGCCCCGACAAAGTGGGGCGCAGGGAGGACATGTGGCGCCCTCCCATTGGCTGCGGCGTCTGCGTGGCGGCGGCTGGCCACTAGGAGCCCGCCATGTGGCGCTGGAGGGGTGGCCGGCGCTGGAAATAGAGGAGAGGAGGTGGGAGGCGGCTGGCTCATGATTGGGGGCGCGGAAATCAAGGAGGAGGAAGGAGAAGGCCCAAAAATGGCAAGGGGGGCTGCTATATATAGCAGGAGGAGCTAGGGTTGGGGGTTTTAGTCCGTTCCGGAGCCGTTCGATCTCGATCGGACGACCCGGAGCGAAGGGGGGTTAGATAGGTGGGCTAGTGGGCTGTGAAGAGAGGTTGGGCTGAGATGAGAGGAGAGGAGTGCAGCCTGGCAACTGTTTCCGGAGACCGAAAACATCCGACGAAAAGACCGGCTATACTGCCGCTATAGTTTAACGTTTGGGCTATCAAACGAACTCCGAATGCGATGAAACTTGACAGGCGGTCTATCTACACTATAACAAGACCGCACGCCAACTCTCATCCCATTCCGAGAACATTTTCCCACCACTTATAAAATAATATTTCAGACATGCCGCGGGCGCGTGCAAGTGTGTCTGGGCTCAGAACGGACAACGGATGGAACGAGGAGACCGGGACTGATGCATGTTTTGAAAACATGATGATGCAATGCACATGATGACATGACAAGATGCAACACGCAAGTGAACGACATGGCAACGACGGCGAATAACTGGAGGACACCTGGCACATCGGTCTCGGGGCGTTACAACACTCCACCACTACAAGAGGATCTCGTCCCGAGATCTAGAATGGCACCGGAGGGAAAACGGAAGAGAAAGAGAAGAGTTAAACCAAATTGCTTCTTTGACAAACGAGTGAAACCAAGCACCTTGAGAGGTTGAACAAATTGAAAGAAAGAAAGAAAGAACACAACAGAGTTGAACGAATTGGATAGCACTCCGTTAGAAAAGAGAAACAAGGAACATTACTAGAACCTTGTAGTTTGAAAGACATAAGAAAAGGGATTGCAATGGACAAGAAGTATAAGCAAGCACTCCGGTTGAAACGCGATGTACAAGGAACGATAAGGATCACTTACGACAACACTCCGGTTGGAAATGGAAGGTAAGAATATGAAGTTAGCAAGATGAAAGCACTTGGGTGAGACTCCGGTTAAGACAAAATAGGGAAGGAATAAGAATGATGTAATTTGGGCAGCACTCCGACTGTAAATGGAAAGAATTCAACATGAACTAGACAAAACAAGACGATGGGTCGAAGAGAGCAAAATCACAATGCCTCCAGAACAAAAGTAAGAATGGAATGGGATGAACGAAGGGAAACATAACTCGAGGGAGCACGCTTACAACAAAAGCTAGAACGGAGTTGTTGGAAAACCAACAACGAAAAGAATAAGTTTGTAGTGGGCTTATGGAAACATCTCAAAACTATGAGGTGAAATTCTGCCACTAATGGAAACGATATATTAGATTGATAACAACAAGGAGATGAGAAGCTTAATTCACCGGGAGGATAGATGAATAACTTGGGTCATTTATAACCAACATAGATAGCAACAAGCCATAGGGAAGGCTTTAGGTGAAATATAACCCAAGATAACTCCAACGAAGAGGTTGATGAATTTAAAATATCTCATACTTGATAACTTGTGAAACATGAAACACGAAGGAAAATTATCAAGAATGATGTAAAACCACCTCCAATGACACGGAAGAAAGAATTGCACTCCGGATAGCAAGATGAAGAAAGCTTGAGCTCCTTTTGAAAGGAATCTCAATGAACACTTGGAGAAAGAATTAAATCCTTGATGAACCATCATGTAGAACCTTCATGAAGAACTCCGGTAACCAAAAGGAATGAAAAGAAAGAGAAATTAAAAACACAAGGTGAATCCTTGCAATGATTTAGGTGGGTCTCCGTGATAATATAATTGAAAGAGGTTGGAACTCCGGAAAAGAAAGATGAGCTATTGAAACCAAGAATAAGTATGATGAGTCACTCCGGAAAAAAAACAGGAATTGAACAAACTCGATGAAACAAGAATAAGAATTATATTAAGCGTATCCTTCACCAATTAAATTGATGACAAGCAACGGATTTGGCATACTACTTATTCTCGTTGAAAGGATTAAGAGAGATATCGCATAAACTCGAGAAAATCTTCAAGGAACCACCGGTAGGATTGAAAAGAACGAAAGAATTGATATGATAAGAAAGAAGAAAATCTTGAACGAACCATCGTAAGAAATGAAAAAGAACAAAGAAAAGATAAAGAAACACCGGGAAGAATTAGCAAATGAACGAAAATGCTTGCTAGGATTTAGATACATGAGAACGAAAAGGTCACGAGCTGATAAGAGAATACTTGAACGATGCACCGGTAAGATTGGAGAATGGCAACTGAAAGCTGAGAATGAATATACATGAATTGATGGAATCCGGATAATCAAACTGAGACGACTCTTGAATTACTCCGAATAGGTGAAAAGAATTCTCACGATCAAAACAATTACGAGAGGATGGCAACAAGCTAAAATCACGAATCTTGAAGAGAAAAGAGCAAGATTAAGGAGAAAGTCTTCTTCGGTCTTCAAATGACAACGAGAAACACCACCGTGAATTGTTGAGGCACTCCGGAATGAATAATGGAAAGGTTTAGCCAACGATGAAAAGAATTTGAAAGGTTTTAGAGGAGGACATTTGGCTGATGGCAATTCATTCTTACGTCGAAACTTCGAAAAGAATTTTTGAGGATAGCTCCGGGAGAATTATAAGAGTCAGGTAAGATCCTGGGAAAAGACCTGTGGGTTAGGGCCCACTGAAAAGATACACCGTAGAACGATTTCAAAGAGAGATTGCACCGGTTGAATTTAAATGGCTTGAATGAGATAACATCCTTGAAAGAGCTTGAACGAAAGCAGAGTGTAAGCACGAATCTTCGGGATTTCTTGAGAACTCCGGAACAATTGAATAGCGAGAGGTGGATGATTATGAGGTGCAACGGTATGAGAAAAACATTGAAATACGGAAAAGAATATGATCAACACCGAAAGCTTGAATTGGTTCCACCGGAGAAGAAAAAGAATGAAGAATGATGAACTAGAAACTTCGTTAGCATCTTCATGAGCATCACCGGATAAGAAAATTGACGAAAAGGAATGGAGATGCTTTCCACCAATAAAGGATACTTGGATAAGAAATCTGAATCCTTGGAGAAAACAAAGGGAGGGAGGGTGGGAAAAACAAAGACAATTTGGAATGGATGAAACGAACATCGTTGAGAGGAACCGATACTTGATCTTGCGGATGTTGAAATGATTGGATCCACTTGAGGAGGAGCACATCGGTTAAAAAGGATTGACAGCACAATCTCGATGATCAAGAAGGATTAGTATTCACATCGAAGTATGAGAACACCACTTGGAAAAGGTATGGAATCAACATTTGATTTCGAAGCAACTCAAATACCACAACTCAAAACAAAACAAAGGATTGGCTTGCAGAATCAGCCGGAACAAACATATGATAGAGATTTCGCCCGAAGTTTTCGTGGTGGGGCCTACACGGGCTCGATCGTACAGCACCATCATGTACAAGGTAGTGCACATGACATACGAAGCGTCCCCGAGTCGGCATAGCCAAGGACTCTTTAAGACACAACGAGAATACTGTAAAACCGACCGTGAATAGGCGGACCACTAGACGTCGAACCCCAATTTCATATCATACATCTGTCGGAAAGATATCCTAAGAGCTACTTGAATTCCCACCTATGAAACTCCCGAACCTTTCCGGTTATGCAATAAGGTGTTGGGGATACAGGGGAAGCATAATATCTCACCCAATTCTAGCAAATCCTACATCCAGCTGTATCCATCCTTCAACACATAACCAAGAAACCTTCGGAAATCATCTACCTCAACCTTCGAAAAGCATCCATTATACAAGTTATGGCGATACTCCCGAACTCCCGCCCCAGTACTGGGTGGCGTCGAGGTTATCTCACCAACGAACTGCATAAAACAGATTTTCGATGTCGGCGTACTAAACTCAGGTATTCCAGAATTGCAACGATAAAATTATGATGACAACACCTCAGAGCTCAACTCCCCGGGACACTTCCACAAAACCCCTGACAGGAGGCACCAAGACAATGTTCTCATCATAAAACCATCGGAACGATTCCAAGATACCCGCGTGATCCTAAAAAAAAATTAGTGAAATTTGAGAAGAGAAGAGACAAAACTCTACGTCAGGATGCCTTACCAGAGCGATGAGGAGACTGGGAAGTAAAAAGAATTCCTAAACTCTCCGATATATAATTCCTAATTGACTCAAAACATTTTTCTAGACACAACTCGGCCACTAATAACGATCAAGCAATGGGGCTCCTAAGGTCGGGGAAGGCTCTGATACCAACTTGTAACACCCTCGATGCGACTATATCTCCCACGTGTCGAGGCACGACTTAGAGGCATAATCGCATTGAAGGCATATGTCGCAAGTGAGGTAATCTTCACACAACCCATGTAATATAATAAGGGAAAGAGATTACATAGTTGGATTACAATCGCCACTTCACACAATTACAGGAATAAAGCATTACAACAACCAAATACAATCAGGGCCCGACTACGGAGCCAAAATAAAAGAAGAACCCCAAATGCGACAAAGGTCCCCGATCGACCCCAACTGGGCTCCACTACTGATCAACGAGAACGAAACACCACAAAGGACAAGATCTTCATCGAGCTCCTCCTGAGCTTGGCTGCGTCATCTGCATGGACTTATCGGCACCTGCAAGCTGGTTTTGGAAGTATCTGTGAGCCACAGGGACTCAGCAATCTCGCACCCTCGCGATCAAGACTATTTAAGCTCATGGGTAAGGTAAAGGTATGAGGTGGAGCTGCAGCAAGCGACTAGCATATATGGTGGCTAACATACGCAAATGAGAGCGAGAAGAGAAGGAAAAGCACGGTCGATAAAAGTATGATCAAGAAGTGATCCTGGACTACCTACGTCAAGCATAACTCCAACAACCGTGTTCACTTCCCGGACTTCGCCGGAAAGAGACCATCACGGTTACACACGCTGTTGATTCATTTTAATTAAGGTCAACTTCAGGTTTTCTACAACCGGACGTTAACAAATTCCCATCTGCCCATAACCGCGGGCACGGCTTTCGAAAGTTCAAATCCCTGCAGGGTGTCCCAACTTAGCCCATCACAAGCTCTCACGGTCAACGAAGGAATAGACCTCCACCCGAGACATTCCGATCAGACTCGGTATCCCGGTACAACAAGACATTTCGACAGGGTAAAACTAAACCAGCAACACCGCCCGAATGTGCCGACAAATCCCGATAGGAGCTGCACATATCTCTTTCTCAGGGCACACTCAGATGAGACTAGCTACGAGTAAAACCAACCCTCAAGTTTCCCCGAGGTGGCCCCGCAGGCAGCTCAGTTCGGACCAACACTCAGAGAAGCACTGGCCCGGGGGGGTTTAAAATAATGATGACCCTTGGGCGCGCGACCCCCAAGGGAAAGAAAAGGCTAGGCGGCGAATGGTAAAACCAATGTTGGGTATTGCTGGAAAAGCTTTACTTAATGCGAACTATCAAGGGGTTCCCATTATAGCCTAACCGCGTGAGGAACGCAAAATCCGGGAACATAACACCGATATGACGGAAACTAGGGCGGCAAGAGTGGAACAAAACACCAGGCATAAGGCCGAGCCTTCCACCCTTTACCAAGTATATAGATGCATTAATTAAATAAGATATATAGTGATATCCCAACAAGTAAGTAAATGTTCCAACAAGGAACAACCTCCAATCTTCACCTGCAACTAGCAACGCTATAAGAGGGGCTGAGCAAAGCGGTAACATAGCCAATCAACGGTTTGCTAGGACATGGTGGGTTAGAGGTTTGACATGGCAATTTGGGAGGCTGACAAGCAAATGGTAGGCATCACAGCATAGGCATAGCAAAAGAGCGAGCATCTAGCAAAGCAAAGATAGTAGTGATTTCGAGGGTATGATCATCTTGCCTGACATCCCGCAAGGATGAAGAACGAGTCCATGAAGAAGACAAACGGACGTAGACGAACGGGTCCTCACAAACTCGACGTTAACGGAACCAACCCGAAGAACCAACATCGGAAAGAAGCAAACAATCGCGGTAAACAACCATCACATAAACATGGCATGATGCACAATCGAGTATGATGCATGTCCGGTTTAATGAGGCATGGCATGGCAAAGTGCACAAACAATCCTACAAATTTAGTGGAGCTCAATATGCATCGGGATGCATATTGACAAAACACCACATCAATTATTTAGTTCTATCTTGTTTATGTACCCAACAATATTAAAATGTTATTAAACAGGGCAAGAGGGTGAAGCAAATGAAAACTACCTATCTAGTCAAGTTTAAATGAGGCCGGAAACAACGAACAACAATTCCGGAAACTCCCCATGAGCATGTTATAGATTTGGTACTGTTCTTCCCTAAACACAATTTTAGAGTTGTTAAACATGCAAGATGATGCCACCATGTTAAACTAGGCAAAATTCTACCCCATTTACATATAAAGATTATTAAAATCGGAGTTACGGTTAATTAGTTATGAATTAAATCATTTTAGCATGGCATAGGAGCAAATTAATGCAAACACCATTTTAAATCTTTTAAACATAGATGAAAGTTGGATATTATTGATCTACACAAAATTCTGAGCAAGTTTCATATATAAAACATTTTAATCCGATGCACTGTTAGTGAGTTATTAAATGCATGAAGAACAGGGACTTTTCTGTAAAACAGCAATCCTGCGGATAATAGTTAAAATTGCAACAGTGGAAAAAAACACGCATCGGGCCGAATCTGGTGCAAACGGGCCAACAGGAGCAGGCCCTGGGGGCAGCTCACCCATGGGCTAAGGCCCGCTTCGGCACAACAGAGGAGGAGAAGGGCCGGCCTAGGGAACGGAGGGCGCTGCTGGAGCCGGGGCGAGGCCGGCCCACACGCGTGTGAGGGAGGCAGCCCAGGCGATGCCCGTCCTCTGCTCGACAGAGCCAGAATGGCGGCGCTGAAGGTCAACGGCGAGGCGGCAGCGGGTCTCCGGCGGAGGAGGGAGGCGGATCCCATCGGGGATGGAAGGATCCGGGCGGCGGACGGCGCGAAGAGGCCGGATCTGGGTCAAGGAGCTCGCCGGGGCTCCATTTCCGACGAGGGGAGACCGGATCGAGCAGGGCCGGCGAGGGTTAGGCGCCATGGCGGCGGCGCTGACCAAGGAGGAGAGCAGATGGGTTAGGGAGAGAAAGAGAAACGGGGAGGAGAGGAAAAGGCGACAGCGGCGTGACCTGGGTTCAAGGCGGCCGGCGACGAGCATGCTTCGGCGGCCTTGGTCGCCGACTGCGGACGGCGGGGACGCAAGGGAGGAGAGATCGGGGCTCAGTGGCGAACGCGGCTACGAGGAAAGGCAGGCGGGGCGCGGGCGACTCGGGCCCGGGGAGGGCCAGATCTGGGCTCCTCCGGGCCCCGACGAAGTGGGGCGCAGGGAGGACATGTGGCGCCCTCCCATTGGCTGCGGGCGTCTGCGTGGTGGCGGCTGGCCACTAGGAGCCCGCCATGTGGTGCTGGAGGGGTGGCCGGCGCTGGAAATAGAGGAGAGGAGGTGGGAGGCGGCTGGCTCATGATTGGGGGCGCGGAAATCGAGGAGGAGGAAGGAGAAGGCCCAAAAATGGCAAGGGGGGCTGCTATATATAGCAGGAGGAGCTAGGGTTGGGGGTTTTAGTCCGTTCCGGAGCCGTTCGATCTCGATCGGACGACCCGGAGCGGAGGGGGGTTAGATAGGTGGGCTAGTGGGCTGTGAAGAGAGGTTGGGCTGAGATGAGAGGAGAGGAGTGCAGCCTGGCAACTGTTTCCGGAGACCGAAAACGTCCGACGAAAAGACCGGCTATACTGCCGCTATAGTTTAACGTTTGGGCTATCAAACGAACTCCGAATGCGATGAAACTTGACAGGCGGTCTATCTACACTATAACAAGACCGCACGCCAACTCTCATCCCATTCCGAGAACATTTTCCCGCCACTTATAAAATAATATTTCAGACATGCCGCGGGCGCGTGCAAGTGTGTCTGGGCTCAGAACGGACAACGGATGGAACGAGGAGACCGGGACTGATGCAAGTTTTGAAAACATGATGATGCAATGCACATGATGACATGACAAGATGCAACACGCAAGCGAACGACATGGCAACGACGGCGAATAACTGGAGGACACCTGGCACATCGGTCTTGGGGCGTTACACTCTGCTACTGCTATGAGTGCACGGCGCCGTTTGAGGGCTCGCCGGCGAGCCTCGTGCATCACCTCATGGCACCGTCCCGTCAATCACTACTGTCCCGCGACAGTAAACATCAAGTATGAGACGTGCTACCCGTTTGCCGTGCCAGAGTCGCTGGAGGATCACCATCGCCTACTAGTCATGGAGGAGGACGACATTCCTATTGTGTTGCCTTGACACTTGATGGATAGATTGTAGGCTTTTCCTGATTTTTCTACTATGTATGTAGTATTGGTTGCAAAGAACTTTATGTCCTTGTATATTGTCTAGATCTATCAACAATTGTGGATCTTAGTAGTTCTTTTCTATTGATAATCTAAACCACCCAATTTCTATTGTTTTGATAATACAATATACTGTTATTACTATGCTAACATTGACTCCACAAATATGCTTAATGACTGCTCCCTCCATCCAGAATTACTTGTTGCATATATGGATAAAAATGAATGTATGTAGAACTAAAATACATCTAGGTACATCTATTTCTCTGATAAGTATTTCTGGGTGGAGGGTGTATTAATTATGACCTATATATTGGCCATGCCACAACGTCCATATCTTAACCTTATATTTGGATACAATTTATTGCTTGCATTAATCATCGGCTATGGCATAAATTTTGCATCCTCCTCATGGCTTTAAATTCTGATGGTCATAGCTACTTTGCTGAATGAGTTTGATATCTCAGTAGGAACAAAACAGACTCCTGTACTTTTTCACCTACTGAAGTTCTAAGGAAGACGACTATTGAAGTCAAAGGTATTTCTTGAATCCGTTCATCTAGTAATGTTTATATGAAGCGAACATCGGGCTTGCGTGAGACAGAGGCGTCGAGACTCAAGAGTAGGTATCTGAATTTTGAAATTTCAAAGCCGCCCATGTTCGCTCGCTCGCCCCACCGCTGGTGATGGGCGAACCCTAGCCCCCTCCCCATACTCCTCTCCTACTGCCTCCACCGGCGTGGTCCATCGTGGCCTTGGCCTACGTGGTGCTGGCTGCGATCGGTAGGTCTTTCCCCACACACTCGGCAGGGCTCCTTCTGGCGGCAGTGTGGCTCGGCCAGTGGTGGTCCGAATCGGCGGGGTGGTTCCCGCGGTCCTCGGGTGCCTTAGGGGCGGTGGCGTGGCCGTTGGCTATTGGATGGCATGATGGTGCGGGAGATCAGCCGATGGCGCCCCCAAGGCCCAGATCTGGGCACTTTGGACCCCATTTGGGTTCGGGCGGGCCTGCGGCTCTCTACATGGCAGCAAGCCTCCCTGGAGGTGGAGGTGGGGCGACGGTTGTCTCCTTGCGGCGGCGTCGGCAACCGGCATGCTGCAACATGGTAGGAGGACTTCACGAGCCCATCTAGGCCGGGCCGGGATAGTAGGGGCCCGGTTTGTCCTAGTTGCCACGTCCGATCGGTTTTTGCATCGGCGGTGGAGGTAGTCCACTCCCGCTTGGCTAAGTTGTTGGTGCCCCGGGTCCGTTGTTCCCTTTTAATTACTTCCTCTAGGCCCCGTGTCGGTGTCTCCAGTTTGGCGACGAGGTTGATTCAAGGCCATGGTGGCGCATGCTGGTGGACGGCATGATTGGTGGAGAACTCAGATTCTCCGGGGTGGTGGGGATTTTGGGTCGGGAGATATCCATTTCGGTTCCTTTCATGTGCGGTTTTAACTTCTACCTTCCATTCAACATAGGGGAATAACATTCTTTTTGATGATAACAGATTTTCATGGACGGAGAGTGGCTGCAGTACAATAGTGGTGTGCACAATGAGTTTGACCTCTTCATGACAAGCAAACACAACCACCTATTCTAGGACAACCATAGTGATGAGATGGATGGTCTGCATGAAGCCACTACTGTCGTGGGCAACACTGATGATGCCAACGTTGTTGCTGCAGACCACAATAACAACGATGGAGAGACTCATAGTGAGCAGAAAATGGCTAAAAGGCGTGCCAATTATCACCGTCTGCATAGTGAAAAAATCCTACAACTTGAAGCGTACAATACATACTCAATCAATGTTTCTTACCTAGTGAAGATGTGTACTAATCCGTTTTCATTAACATGATCTGTAGTGTGTTCCGGGACTGCCCTTATCCAGATGAGAAACTACGGAAGGACCTTAGCGAGAGGCTTGGCATGAGTGCCCAGCAGGTCAAGTTTTGGTTCCAAAACAAACGCACCTTCAGTAAGGTACATACCATTCTTTCCCACAATTAGTTACATATGGGTCACCTACGATATGCAGTTATATGCACACTTTGCTGTTAAATAGTACAAACTCCATTCAACATTGTAGCATTGTTCGTCATTGGATCTTACAATATACTATTGTATTCCCCTCGTGAACATGGTATCGTACTCTGGTAACCACTAATTAAAATGACGCATACCTGAAATTAATAAATGCAGGGCAAGATGCAGCGGTGGGAGACCCAAAATCATTGGGTAGAAAATGAGAGGCTAAAAACTGAACATCAAGCCATCATGTTGGCTATGCAAAACAAGACTTGCCTCAAATGCAGAGGGGTGATGGTACAAACTCAGGACACCTCGGAGCGCCAACGCCTATACACCGAGAATATGAGGCTCAAGGAAGAACTCCTACATGCCACTACCTATCTTAAAGAAGGTCTTCGCCGAAATGGCATGTCGCTCCCATGGGCCCGCAACTGACCATACCATCTTCGATCTTAGCCAATGTTAATTATTCCGCATGAACTATAGTTTTACTTGGTTCGTCAGCTAGCAAATAACGCGACATGTTGCATGTGTATGTACATGACTTGTTCGCTTGTTTATTTATTTCCATAGGCTCTCATGGTTGCTACGTGGGATGGCACGAGATATGGCAATCATGGCATCAATGTAGGGGCAGTAGGATGAGCGGCTTTGGAATGGCATTGCCGTGAAGCTCAGTCCAATGCTCATCTTTGTCTCTTTGAGTTTGCAACAAAACATATCAAGTAGATGCCAATAAATAGAGAGAAAGGCACAAGAGCAAATACTTCGAGATCAAGGCATCCAAGGACGGTGAGTTTGTTTGATGCATTGCAATGCTCTTGTCTGGTCTCGTCATTGACCTAGATGTGCTTTGGATGACATATCCATTGAAAAATTCAAGTAGTTCCTATCCATAATTTCCCATGGTAAGTGCATGTGGTCACCTCGCTTGAGACAATCATGGACCTCAAGACCCTGTAAATGGAGAAGCTCATAGGTATGTTTCTTGCCGTTCAGTAGAGCTATGCCATATGGATGTAAACCTTTGATCAAGTGATTTTTCGCTACAAATGGAGAAAGAGTGGTAGGCACGACAGGGACGTTGCAATCACCTTGACGAACAATCCTGAGATAGAGACAATTGAAAGGGCAAGGTGAAGCCCAGGATGCCATCTGGTGAGATTAGTTTCCAAAAAAGTCATAGTGGTGGTAACATTGATAACACGAGCATAGTTGAGTCACCGGGCAAGGGTTGGTGCCACAAAAAATGGCCTCTGTGCCCACCTGGTGAAAGAATACACAAACCTCACAATGAACGACACGGCTAGACTAACCTGCTGGCTTAGGAGGACGCGCCATACTAGTTATGGCGATGACCAGGGACAATGCACTCATGTTAGAGGCTTAGAGCTGGTGCGCGTGGTCTCTCAAGCGAGGATGAGAGGCCCCTTGGACCTTCTTCTTATCTTCCGTGGCTTATATGGAAACAAGTCGCACAAAAATGGAGATTAACCATTGAAAATTGCAACATTTTTATGATTATTTTTGTCTGGTGCGAGCACCTGTGTGTACCTTGTTATGACCTGGTTTGGTCAAACTAGTTACAAGCATCAGTGTGTACCTTGGTATGACCTGGTTTGGCCAAACTGGCGCTCTACTTGCACTTTGTCCTTTGCTAATGGTGGATAGCTCAACATAGGAAGCAATGGTTCCTCCGCAAAATGCAAGATGGTTAAACGTATATGAAAAGATGTTGCATTTCATTTTCAAAAGAAATATATGTTGCATCATAGTTACCATTATTGTCAAAGCTATAAAATCCATGGAATGGTACCAGTGTGCCAAATATTCCAAGCTGCAAGAGGATTAATCAAGTCCTCGACGGATTAAGAAATTATTTGCATTTACTATTTTCCAACATGGTTTACATATGTTTTGTTTGTAAGGTTACAACATTTCAAGATGCAACTTGTCTTGATGCTCATAAAATTTCTGACAAAGTGAAGCAAATTTTCAAAACTTTAGCATAAAACCAACTTTCCAAATGCATCTGGAGATGTGCAAAAATTTGAGGTAAGAAATAAAAGAAAGTAAAATGATAGCAGGACACCATGTATATTAGCTTTGCTCGATATAATGTTCGATATATTTTGCATTAACCAACAATCGTAATAGATAAGGGCAGATATCACATTACATATGCTTAGAGGAAGATATAGTAGTGCACCATATCTTAATTAACCCCCTTCATCAATGTGACCCATTTTTTCACAAATATGAGTAAGACATCAGTCATATATAAAGTATAATTTGTCTTGTGGAAATTTCCTTATCGCATTCAATCTAAATGAAGAGCAAACCTATGTGCATGTAAAGTAGTAGGCCCAACATAGTAAGTAAGCTACAATACAATGATATCTCAAGAAAATCTTAACCTTTTCAAGCTACATCTTGTCTAGATGCTCATAAAATTTCTGACAAAGTGAAGCAAACTTTTGAAATTTGAACATAAAACATTTTACCAAATGTACCCAGAGATGTGCAAAAAGGAGAGGTTAGAAAGAAAGGAAAGTACAACGATAAGTCTACTTTTCAGCATAGTCTATATGTTAACCGCCACTATGAAAGTTCAAGCTCCCTACAGCCAACTTTTACAATACAGTACTGATCTAAACACTTTTATATTTCTTGACAAAGGGAGTACATATGAGGTAATAGCCAAAAATAACCGATGTTATCTATGATTTTGATGATGTTAGAAAATTATATGGATATATATACTTTATCTGTCTTGAATATATATACCACCAGTTTATGTAATTTATAAATTAAGTGAAAGAGAAATCGTTTATGTGTAAGTACCAAACTGACCTTCACAGTTCACACAGATTTTCCGGTCAAAGAAAAGAAACTTATTACTATGTAGCAAATACTAACTTAATTTTGCTTCCAACAAAGATCTCAGAGCCAACAAGTACACCTTGTTGCGTCGATAAGCATTTCATTCCCATGGACCCAGCTAAATAAGGGCACACCAAGAAACACCAAAAAAAACACAATAGGATGCTTGTTTAGTATCTACACATTATACCCATGATACTCATCGTAGGTAGTATCATTGCCTACGTATCATCCCTGTTCTCCCACAAGAAATAATCATGATGACACATATTATCTTGTTCTCGTTTTTACATTTGATTTGTAGCATGTAAACAGCGTCGTCGTCCACCATTCAAAGTTCTGGTTGTTAATTTTGCATCATACGGTGTGGCAAACTGGGTTCAATATCTTTTGCATCATTTCCTAGTAGTCTCAGTTTTATCAATATTCCCTGCAAAAGAATCATTATGGTTAGAAGCAAGAAATACATACGGTTGTATATTCTATAATGCCATAGAAAATGCACATAAGAGAAAGAAACCTGATTGTGCCCAAAAACAAAGTTACCATCTCTTCCTTGGAATAGTCAAAGATAGTACGTATGAATGAGATGGTAGCAAATTGATCAATGCTAACTATTATGTTTTCCTCATCTGTATGGAAAAAACCTTGACACCATAAATCACAAAAGGAAATCTTCCGAGAACTCAGTCATAACTAAAGAAGGGATCTCAACATAGAAACAAACCTTGGTGTCTTTGGATCTTAATGCGGGAATCAATCTCTTCCAGTCTTTTCTCTCGATCGACGATCTAAGAAATACCAGCACATGAACATCTCATAAACAGGGATGGAAAGGAGGGGGTGCCGTTGAAAAGGGACTCAGAAGTCACAAGTACAACCACGACCTAGTCTTGGTATGGAGCCTTGGACAGGCAAAGAAGACACGGGTGTCCACGAGATGAAGGAGGCAGAAATAGAAACGATGGGATCCTCGCCGCTGCCCCTGAATGAAGCGTCTGGGGATGCATCCTACACGACATTCTCCTCTCCACCTATGTAGCATCAGGAGGAGTGGATGGGGCTTCTATGTAGGGGAGATTGGGTAGGGATGGAGCGGCTGCTTTCAGTGACTTAGTCAAGGTAGGGGCAACGGGGTCGGGAGATGGTGTTCGGCGGCGCTATAGAGGTCAGAGCGAGTGGATTGTGCGTTGACTTTGTGGTCGGAGTGCGGGGCGATGGCTTTCGGCATCACGGTAAGGCCTCATTTGGTTTCACAGGATACCGGGGGATCCCTGCCTATTTCCCGGGCCGAGAAACCACGGACCATTTTGTTCCCGAGCGATCTTGCATCACATTTGGAGGCCCACGAGACCAGGGGGGCCCTGCCCTTTCCACGACCTTTCCCCTGGGCGAGGCTTCCACTCCTGATGAGATCGGGGAGGAAACCCTCGTCACTCTGTCTCGTGAACGAGAGGCAGTGGCGACAAGATCAAGTGACCCCTCCTTCTCGGCGCCCTCCTCTATCCGATGCTCCTCCCTTCTCCGGCAACTGGAAGCAACTCATCACCTCCCTTCACCTCCGTTGCACTGTTGTTCCATGGCTTCCTATCGGTCTCTGATGTTCCATGGCTTCCTGTAGGTGAGGCATGCAGCAGACCCCCAAAATGGTCATGCGAATCTTCCACATGGTTTTGATTTTGTAAAGATTATTTCGACCAGGGCTTCTCTTCCCTGGAACAATCTCCCCTAGCAACCAAACATAGCCTAAAGGAGAGTCGGGACTGGCGAGCGGATGATCGGTACGACGAGGATTGCAGTGGTGTTAGGGGGCAAAGGAGGGATGGCCGGTGGCGGTGCTATGCCCTCCGCTCGAGAAACCCTACTAGGAGAATGGGGTTGTGCAAGTGAGAGGAGAGTCAGGCTGGGCTGGGCTCGCTGGTTGTATGTGCGACAGATCGGGTGGGCTAGTTGGGCTGCCAAAAACGGCCCAGTTTAATAGAGGCCTTTGTTTCTGCTTCTGGAGTAGCAGTTCACCAATTTTGAGAAAAAGTTCAAAAAATGAAAAAAAAATCATCAAATTTGAAAAAATAAGTTAATCCATTAAAGGTTCATCAATTCTACAAGAAAGTTCATGAGTTTCAAAAAATTAGTTCATGTATTTTGAAAAGAAGTTCCTCTATCTAAAGAAAACAATTACGAATTTGGAAAAATAAAAGACAGAGAAAACATTAAAAAAATAAAAAGAGGAATGAAGAAATGGATGACAAACATGTATGTTATCAAACCTAGTGAGGTGCTTGGGTTGGTTAGATGTTGATCACTCGTAACCCGCGAAGCTGGGTTCGAATCCTAGCTCTTGTAGATTTTTTGCAGTTTTATATTAAAAAATAGAAGCAAAATAAAATATGGGTTGGTCCGCGAGTAGCTCCTACAGGCGCCGGTTAGCAAAAACAGTAGAAACTGGCGCCTGCAGCGCTAAATAGGAACTTCCGCCGCGCTGTATCGACGTAGCGCACACCCCACCGAACTCCCCGCTCAGCGTATCGACTGGCCCATTTTCTGCATTATGTTCCCAAAACGGGGTCTTTATGTTTTCTCAACTGACTTTTTCTTTTTATATTTTTATTTTTATTTTTAGTTTTTTTTCATTTTCCTTCTTTTCTTCTTTTTTTCCTTTTTTTGTTTTCTCCTTTTCTTTTTTGTTTTCCTTATTTTATTTTATTTTCTTCTTATTTACTTTTTCACTCTTTTGCATTTTTCCGGCAAATTTTGTGAACATTTTTTTGTTAATCGAATTCAAAAAAAGTTCAACCATGTAAAATAATGTTCAACAATTCAAAAATGTTCATCAAAATCAAAAAATGTTTAACCATGGAAAATAATGTTTAACAATTCAAAAAGTGTTCATTGAATTTGAAAATTGTTCATCAAAATTAAAATTTTGTTCATTAGCATAAAAAATGTTCATCAAATTCTATTTTTTATACATTATTTCCATAAAATGTTCATCAATTTTAGATTTTGTTCATTGAATTCAAAATGTGTTAATCATTTTTTCAAGAAATTATTCTTGAATACAATTTTTGTTCATTAAATTCAAAAATTGTTCATTGAATTCGAAATTTGTTCATCAAATATAAAACAATTGTTAATCATTATTAAAAATGCTCAAACATTGTTTGAATTCGTGAACATTTTTTGTTCACCGAATTAAAAAAATGGTCAACCATGTAAAACAATGTTTAACAATTCAGAAAATGTTCATCAAATTGGAAAATTGTTCATCAAAATTTAAAATTTCTGCATCAGACTAAAAAAATGCTCATCAAATTCAACTTTTTGATCATCATTTTCAAAAAAAGTTCATCAAATTTAGAGTTTGTTCATAAAATTCACAATTTGATCATCAAATACAGAAAATTGTTCATCATTATTAAAAAGTTCATACATTGATTGAATTCGTGAACATTTCTGAGGATATGGAGACACTTTTTCATAATTATGAACATTTTTGCTGAATATGTGAATTGTTTTCGAAATCAAGAACATTTTTTGATCTAGAAGAAGTTTGTGATTTCTTTAAAAAAATAAAATTTAGTGAATTTTTTGTTATTTTCTAAAATCTCGTGTCTATATTTTAAAGAAGAAAAAACTAAAACATGAATAACAACGCGCAGAAAATAGAAATGAAAACAAGTGGGCATCTAGCCCTGCTCATGGGTCGTTCCATAGGGCGTGCCGGAGGGGAGCGGTGTGCGCTGGCTTTGTTCGCCAGCGCGTCACGCGCTGTATAGGAGCAATCATACGACAGCTGGGCGAGATTTCACACGGTGTGAGACATATGGGCACCCCTGTTTCTGGTTTTAAGCGAGCATAGGGGGCAGCGTCGCGTTAGGAGGAACCCAAATGGGACGGCCCACCCGCGAGCGAGGCCACATCCCATTTTTTTACGTGTTCTAGCTTCTTTTTGTTTTATTTTGTTCTTTTGTTTATACTTTAAAATATTTTAAATATATATATATATTACAAAAAACTCTACAGAAACATTTGGAAAATGTTGAATAAGTATTTGAAAAATGTTGAACAAGTATTTGAAAAATGTTATCAAGCATTGAAAAAAATATTGAACAAGTATTTGAAAAACGTTGAACAAGTATTTATAAAATGTTAATGTAGCATTCAAAGGAATGTTGAACAAGTATTTTGAAAAAAAGTTGATTAAGCATTTGAAAATTGTTGAACTAGTATTGAGAGAAGTGCATATTACACCCCTCAACTCTAGCCCTACTCTAATATACAACCCCTAACTCCAATACCAAGCGGAATTCAACCCTCCCCTACCTGTTGACTAGTTTTGATCCAGTTGACCGGTTTTGACATGTTGACTGGGTGAACAGTAAATTCAAAAGAAATTAAAATTGGCATTTTTTGTTTTTTCACTAGCAGAACAGTAAATTCAAAAAAAGTTCTGAATAAAAATTCAAAAAATATATATTTAATTGTTTAGTCCGGATGAACAGTAAATGCAGAAAAAAAAAGTCTGAATTATTTTTGGATAGATGATGTTTGATTGCGTGATGTCCGTTCCAATTTTCAGTTTGTACGGACATCTGCGTAGATGTCAGCAAAAAAGGCAAATGTGACGTCTATGAAACAGTTAACAATTCATGTACTGTTCAGATTAATATTTTTTTTGTTGAGAGACCACTGAAACGTCCAAACAAGTTGAAGATTGTCACGGATATCACACGCTGAAAAATCGTCCATGCAAAAATAATTTTGATTTTTTTTGAAAAAAGTAGTATTTTTTGTATTTACTACTCACTCAGTAAAAAATTAAAACTACTTGTTGAATTTTAATTTCCATATTTTTTTGAATTTACTATTCGTTCCTTGAAAAAATGAAAGTATTTTTTTTATTTTTTTATTTTTTTATTTATTGTTCAGCCAGCCAACATGTCAAAACCGGTCAACTAGGTCAAAACTTGTCAACGAGGAGGGTAGGGTTGAATTCCGCCTGGTTTTCAGAGTTGCGAGGGGGGGGGGTGTAAACTAGACGTTATTGGAGTTTGGGGTTGTATATTAAATTAGGACTAGAGTTGATGGGTGTAATATGTACTTCTCTCACAAGTATTTGAAAAATGTTAATCAAGCATTTTCAAAAATGTTGAACAAGTATTTGAAGAAATGTTGAACAATGATGCTTTACTAAAACGGCTCTATAGTTTCCTAGAGGTGAAACAACACGTCCCTAGGTATAAAATTGAGCATGGCTAGTGACTATTTTTGTTGTAGTGGCAACGTCTTCCTCTAGGCCGTGGGCACCGGCAAGGCCCGTGCAGGCCGCCGCCCCGTCTCTATAGTGTGCGTTAGGGGGAACGCCGCTGACGCTGACACGATGCACTACAAAAAAATTACACTTCCGTGATGATACATGTTTGTCATAGTAGGTCACGTTTTCTGTTATGCATGTACATCCATGAAAATTTTATGACGATAAATGGCGCGTCATGGAAGTGCTTTTGCCAAGGGTAACCAACACGTGGCATCCACCGTAACGGGTCACCGTTAAGCTCTCGGGTTCCGGTTTGGATCCGATAGCCCGTTAACAGCCCGGACCAATGGTGATTTTCCACGTGTAAAATTCTCATTCGCCAGCGAATCCACGTGTCGGCCCATCGTTGGGATAGTTGTCATCCTGCGAATGGATGTGACACGCCTATGATACGTCGACACGTGGCTCGACCCAACAGTGGCCCATTCAGGTCAAAAGGCCGGCCCGTTTGACCTGGTCAAAAGGCAACAGCGGGCCCACTTAAAGCCTGCTAGCGGCCCATTCGCATATAGCCCATTTACAACCCGCTAACTCACGGCCCATTATGGCCTATCCAAATTAGTCCCGTTAGCGTCATCTGGGCCATCCAATATGATTCCAGCCCGTTGTAACTTCCGGCCCATGTATGGCCCATGATGTCTTTCGGCCCATATGAGGAGCATTGTAACTCTTGGCCCATTAACAGCCCATGGTGAAATTGGTCCGTAATGAACAGTGTATCACTTTATACCCATTAACAGCCGATTATTCCATTGGGCTGTTTCTAGCCCGCGTTATCTTTCGGCCTTCTCAGGGTCCATTTATTCTTGGGCTGATTTGCATCATTCGATTACTTATGGTCTGTTACTGGCCTGTTTTGGTTGTGGGCCAAATTCAGCCCGTGGTTAAAGTTGGCCCATTTGTGGCCCGTTAATCCGTTGGGCCATTTTCATAGCGTCATCAAATACGTCCGATTAACGCGGCAGCAAAACAAGTCTAGAAATGAAACCACTTCAGAAGAGCTCAAGAAATGATATGCTGGAAACCCACCATGCTGGCAAGAAGCTTAGCAAGCTTATTAGTTTTCTCTTGTTTGGCGCTAAAATCATCCAGTGCTTGCTATTGCACCAGAAAATATGCATCTGAATTCTGCAGGGACTTCATCAGTCCTTCGGCTTCTTGCCGCAACATAGTTGACTGATGCCTTTCAGCTTGTAGTTGAGACTAAAAAAGCCGAAGTGATTCAGGCAGGGAGTTTGAAGATTTTGTGCCAGAGGTAGTGCCAGTAACTCGAACACTACATCAACGCAGGAATTTGGGGTTGTCTCACTGTCTACAAGATAGTTTTTATCACCTTTCTTGGAGAACATCAGGGTTGTCTCACTATCTTGAACCTTATCTGCATTACTTTCTCTACCATTGCATAATGGGGCGCTTTTCTCCAATATTCTATTCGCATTCTACAAGAGAAACAAGCAGACACATCACATGCTTAGCATGTAGTATACGAAACTCATTTTGGTAAACCGGTCAGTAGTAAGATGGACAGGAAAACAACATGAAACAAACATATATCTATGTACTATGGTCACTGTATTGTCCATATCATTCTAGTTTATGTTGCCAAATCAAGATAAATACACAATTCAAATCATATATTTTTAAGACATAGCAGCATAGACAGAACATAAGTGTGGGAAACTACACAACACTGGCAACACTTGTAATGTGCATGACATGAGAACATAACTGTTTATACAACTGAAACTAAAATCAATATAGAGAAAGAAGTTAGAACAACAATCCAGTTAAAGAAATAGGTTTTGAAACATACATGTTGCGCCATTGGAGTTTCAATTGGATCCTTCAAATTTGAAATTAGTTGGTATGAGTAAATACAGTGATGCAAGAGCAAAGAAGTATAGACCAGAGCTACAAAATCTGACCTGAGAACAGTTGCTCTTCTGCTTTAAACGTGGAGTTTGGGTTCGCTATGGTGGTCTTCGTGCTTTGGGCACTGCAGTTGCTTTACAAACTGCTCGTGTGGGGGTACTCTATGGTGGACATGGTGTTGTGTCAACTAGAAGTGGGTTACTATCCGCTGGGGTTGGGGTTAGATGGGGTGTAGCTGGTTCTGTGTCCAACGGTGTAAGTGTACAATCTGGAAGAGTCTCGATTATGTGTGGTGGGGCTAGTTCGTGGGCGAGTACAACCATGGTTCTATCTGCATTGACGAGTAGCACCGTCTTTTGTGAAGAATGGGTTTTTACTCCCGTAGATACTGCCGTCACCCCCTCCAATTCAAAATGGTTGATAAAGAAGAAAAGAAATTGAAAGTATAGACATTCTATGATAGACAAATGTGGTAATTCACATATATGTTGTCTAACCAAACAAGATAGCATGACACAATTTCACATACATGATGGCTAACTAAACAGGATAGCATGACACAGTTTCACATATATGATGGATAACTTAACAGGATATAATGGCATACTTCAACATATGATGAGTATCTAAACAGGATGACATGACAAAACTATATGATGTCATTCTAAAATAGGTTGGGATGAAATAATTCACATGCATGTTGTCTAAGTATACATGATGGCATGATATAATTCATGTAATTGATTCATATACTAAGCATCTTCCACTCGCATGTATGATCTCTAAACTAAGCAGATGGCATTGAATATTGTGTATATGATGTCTAATAAACTAAGTAGTGCAAGAAACCATATGCATGATATGAGAAATATAAGCATTGCAGGTTAGAGCATACACCTCAGGTGGGATATAGGACTGGTCATCTGTCTCTGAATCCTCCTCTGAGGAGCTACCTGTAACCATTGAGATATATGCTTCAACAGGTACCATTGCCTGATCTTAAGACCTTGTTTTCACTCCAGATTTTTCCATAACCGGCTCAAATGGCTGATACACATGAAGAGTAGTTCAATATACACAGATCGTCGACAAATGGAATACGTAATGAAAAAAAGGGATGGCATGAGATAATTCACATATATGATGCCTGGCTACATGGCGGTGCATAATTCACATATATGATAACTGGCTGAAAAACATGGCATTGCGTAATTTACATATCTGATATAGAAAGAAAACATGAGGCATTCACACAAAGCATGTCTAATCTAACCAGATGGCATGGCAATTCAAGACACCATATGCATGATATGAGCAATATAACACTGCCAAGTTAGAGCATACACCTCGCGGGGAGAATACGACTAGTCATCTGTCCCTAAATCCCCCTCCGATGAGCTATCTGTAGCCAGCAAGAAATCTGCATCGACAGGTAGCACTGACTTCTCAGAAGACCTTGTTTTCATTCCAGATTTTCCCATGATCGACTCAAATGGCTGATGCACAGGAAGAGTAAATGAATGTATAAATATTGTTGCCAAATGGAATATATTATGAAAAAATAGCATGATACAATTCACATATATGATGACTGGCTAAACAGGATGGCATTGCATGATTCACATATATGATGCTTGGCTAAAGAAGATGGCATTGCATAATTCACATATACTCCCTTCGTTCCTAAATATTTGTCTTTTTAGAGATTTCAAATGGACTACCACATACAGATGTATATCTACTCTTATAAAAACATAGTTGGTGATGATGGTGTGCCTACCATCTTGCAATATAGGCCGTTCGATTTATATCTAACAGATAGGAAGGAAACTATGGTAATTTTGCAAAAAGATACCCACACCCCTCTCCACATTTGCAAATAAGGCCTTCCCTCATTCATCCTTTTCTCTCACAAGATAAACTACTCATACAAATGCTTCTTGATGTTACATGCAATGCACAGGCATCTTGCTAGTATAGACATATTCTAGAGTGTAGATTCACTCATTTTGCTCTGCATGTAGTTACTTGTTGAAATCTGTAAAAAGACAAATATTTAGGAATAATGGGAGTATGATATAGAAACCAAACAGGTGGCACTCACACAAAGAAAATCTAAACTAAGCTGATGACATATAAGATGTATAATGTAAGCAATGCAAGGCGCCATATGCATGATATGACCAATCAGCATGCCAGGTTAGAGAAAACACCCCAGTGGGTAAATAGGAGTGGTCGGCTCCCTCTGAATCCCCCTTTGAACAATTATCTTCCTCTGGAATACAATCTGGAATGGGGGGAGGGGGCCCACTTCGCCCACCATGGAGCGGTGTCTGCATGACATTATATTCCCACGCAACGGTCTTCCCTTTATCTCTACATGTTCAGTACGATTGTGTACGATAACTGACATGCATAATAAAAACATAGTTAGAATATGTAAGGCCTAAGGGGTGCATGCAGAAATCAAGACTGATGGTAGCAAACGAGTGGATAGATCCAAAACTAATGATAGCAGGCAGATTATAGCTTCAGTTTAAAAAGATAGATGATGGATCATCTACTGTTTATTGCCCACCCAACATGAACCACATAGAAGACCCAGATGAACTAGATAGTAGACAGATACTATTCATTGATGCCTCTATATGTGCCCCACAGGCATTTTAAAACTCAAGTTTGAACATTAGTTTGGATCTGACTCAGAGTCTAAGAGGTGAACATGATGATAAAGTAGCAGGTAATAATAACCGATGTATAAATTAAGCAGACACGAAAGAGTGTGACCTCTCTTCCGGGATTGTGTAGTCCTCAGGTTCATTTTCTCAGTTGATGATGGTAATGTAGTTGGCGTGGCTGCTGGCAACGGGGAAGATGATCTGAGGCGGCGAAAGAAAGTCTGCAGGGGGAATCTCTGCTGCAGTGAACATTTCCATCGATGTTGCATCTCGAGTGCGGTGGATGATGGCATGGCAGGGGCAGGACATAACACACAGAGTTTTCTTTGACACCTATCTAAAAATGAAGTAAATCGGTAAGGGTTCCGTAGAATTGGAGGATTCTTTTAATGCAGGGACAAGAAAAACACAAGAATAGAATAGGAATGCACGTGCAAAACAGAGCATTTGCAAACATAGGATTTCTGTCAACCTGGGTGTTTGTTTCACATGAATTAGAAGAACATAGGAATGGAGAAACATGGTCAAATTAAAGTCAAACCACATGAAAATGTAATATAAGAATATTATTATGCCAGTAATGCAATTTGTCCATTTCTTCATGCATATTAATTTGAAAAGGATGTCCAAGTGGATATTAAAATTCCTACATTTTTTTCTTTGAAAGAGACACCAAAGGAAAAAATCCTCTTGTTTTTCTTTGCTCCATTCCTTCTAACCAAATGCACGAATAGTAGTACCATACTAAAGTTTCTAATTCCTATATTTTTCTTCACTTTTTCTTTGAACTAGTGTCAATTCTAGTAGGCAGTCTTCAACAGACTGAAGCCTGCCCTCGAAATATTTTGTGAGCTTAGATTTGGTCCACATGAGTATCATATAATGGCTATCTTGTTAAACCGATTCTAATTGTGGTTCAAAAGAGCATTTAGTTTTCTCCCTGTTAACTTTGTGACCACGATACATTTATTTCTAGATTTGCAACTGCTTTGAACCAAAGAATCCCTGAGGGATCGACATGAATGTAGAGTAACAAAGTAATGCAACGAGTGTACAACCTCTTTGGCATAGCCTTGTCGACCTCAACATCATTGGGTTGGACGTGGAGGATGGTGTTGCTGGTGTGACTGTCGGAGGTGGTGAAGAAAATCTGAGGCCTTTTGAGACAGCGCCGAGGGTATTGCTCCGCTGTGATGGATGGTTCTGTCGTTGGAGTAGCTCCGATGAGGTGTATGACGGCGAGGATGAAGCAGGAGAAGATATACAACGTTAATCTGAAGTGGGACTCTAATAGAATTTGCAATAGATGATGTAAAATACATCACCAAAAAGAGATAGATGTAAAATGCATCAGTCGCACCACGGCCGCTCCGACAAATGTTGTAAATACTATTCACTCTGAACTTAACTGAAGAAACTAAACTTTACAGTAGAAACTGAATTTTATAGTCGAAACTGATTGAACTACTAGCAAAGCATTGCAATAGAAGTTTAGGGCGTTTGAGCACTAGTAGAAGAGAAGCAGTGATCTAAATCAGCAGTCGGTCGAGCAGGGAACGCACTAGCAGAGAGCAAATCCTGCAGCAACACCGCGAGCAAGTGCTAAAGCAGCAACTCATGTAGCTGCTGGAGGTCGTGCAGCAGCAGCACCGCGAGAAAGAGCAAGAGCAGAGCAGAGAAGCATCACGAACGAGAGAAAGAGAGGAGCAGTAGTGCGACCGGCAGCAATAGCAGAGCAGAGCAGCAGCACGAACAAAAGCAAGAGCCGGGAAACAACGTGACCGATAGCAAGAACAGAGACGCAACGCGAGCAAGAGCCAGAGTAGTAGCGGCAGCACAAGCGAGAGTCAGAGCAGCAGTAGCTAGTGCTGGTGTGGAAGTTGCCACCGAGGAAGCAACGACATGGGGGGAGACGCCATGGAGGAAGTGGCCGGCGACGGTGCTGTCGAGACCCGCCATGGCTGCTCGGTATCGAGCATCGACAGCCCCGTGAGATCGAATAAAAGATAAAATGTAGCGCTGACTGCAGAACCTCCTTGGTGGCGCCGAGTAGGCCTCGGCTTCATTAGATGAATTGGTAATGGTGCTGCGGTTTCAGTGGGGCAGGTTAAGACGGCACTGTGGGGATGGAGGTGGCGTTATAGACAAGGCGAATGTCAGGTCAGCTCCTTGGAGGTGGAGGACGCGGAGGCTGATCCGGCGGGATGGCGAGATTGATGACGGATCCTCGTCCAGTGCGGTGGATGAGGGACGTTGAGCTGTTGCTGTGGATGACGTTGTCGGGGAAGAGTCTCCGGCTGGGCAGCGGCCGGGAGGCTGACGGAGGAGCGTGGGGTTTTGGCGGCCTCGGTGTATGAATGGGGGGAGGTGAAGGGGAAGGTATGGGGAGCCATGGCTTAGGGATGCGCTTGTCCGAAATGTGGGGTAAGTTACGAACGTACCCCCACCGGTTTTGACCATGCGACGTCGATGCCGAGAAACAGAGAGTGTGTACCAAGGCTACTTACCAGCCTCCAGTCAAAAATTCCTGAAGGCCCAGAGAAGTTGGGATCCTGCTCAATGACCTTGCAGTGACTATGCTTCTATTCAGTGAAAGAACATGTTCGGTACATGCGAACGATCATCAATCGTTCGCTGCTGTCTGATTGAGCCAAGAACCACCTGCAACTGCCATGTCGCTTTTCTTTGAAAGGTTCTGGGATTAGGAAGGGTAGGGACACCAAGCGGCCTACAACATCATATCAAGTTGGAGTGTAATAAAAAAGGGCTTGTAATGTAGTCAATCTTAAGAACAACATGTTATGAGCATGAATATTTTTTTAGTAAATGTTGACAGTAATATAAGCAAGCCATCATGATATCATAGGAAAGTAACATACTGTTGTAACAGACGTTTGTAGCAATGACTGGAGTAGGCCAGTAATACGTCCAACCATAGTAGGAGTCCACAACAGAAATGAAGCCCTTGTGTTCAATGGCTTCAGAGAGCCATGGAGGATGTATGATCCTGTGATGGACGAGCAGATTTACCCAGAGACTGCGGTTGTAGAACGCAATTAGCCTGAAGTCTTTATAATTCGCAGATCTTTCAGGCACTTGGCGGATTACAACCTTGAGCAAATGAAACTTGGTATCATGTTGGCTACTATAAGATTCCGAGCATTCTGGGCCGCGGTGCCAAAGCAGTGTAGTGTTAATGGAAGGAAGGGGGATGAATCAATGGGTGTAGACCTCCATGAGCATCTAGCTAGCGCGACCATTGATGAGAACCATCCAAGACGTGTTCATGCCGACCTAGTACATACTGTTGATGTAGTAAAGGGCGACGGTGATCGTCTCACAGTCGATGGGGTTGATGCTCGCCACCCTACGATCATTATGCTGTGTGACACGCCGTTTCTGAAGATCAGGCAGCATCAGCAAGCAGGGAGCTGGCTTAAAAAGCTCCGAAATGAGGGCTTTGAGTAAACAGTACAGCCCCGACGAGCACGCGGCGAGCGACATGGTACCGAGATTGTCCACATGCGAAACAATGAGCTTGATTACCTTTGTGGGGAGCGAATTCCAGCCACTCTTTCAGCGGACGCTGCTCGGTTCTGCCATTGTTAGTGCTTGGGTTTCGGAAGAGGGGGAGGCTCCTAGTGGGGATGGAAGATTGGACGATTATGTGCGGACGAGCATGGAGAAGCGAATATGTGTTGCGGGAAGTGGACGGTGATAATGACAATGTAGAAGCAACACGCCGCTTGACTTACGAGATGCATCCCAGCAGCGTAGGGTCATATCGATGCCATACAACATGCTTGAGTGATCATAGTACTAGTACAATAAACTACAATACCTACTACTATGCCCTAGTTTTTTTGCATATAGTGGAGTAGGACTCTGCTCTACTACTAGCACCGGAGGAGTAGTATATTGTAAAGTAGTTACGAACTTCAATGCCCGAGCATGGAACGACTACGAACCGCCACTGGTGCTAACTCCAATCCCCAAAAAATGTTCACTGGGAGACATGGCAGTTGCAAATGCCCGTGACACAGTTACAATATGTGTGTAAGGGTGGCGGTTGTTTCAAATACTATGTCTTAAAAACAGGCCACCATCGGATGGAAATCGATGGTTATGTGGGATTCACCAGGATTGGGCTTGTGGCGAACAATTGCCAGATATCATTACTAAAAAAAGGTTAAAACACCCGGGGCTATAACTTACATCAGCTGACCACTAACTCCCGCGATGCAGTTACAGTACTAACATAGTTGTAAAATGACCAAAGAATGTGTCTATGTGGTGTTTGGAATTATATGCAAACTAGCAAGATGCCCGTGCATTGCACGGAACATCAAGATGCATTTTTTTTACAAAACACCTATTGTGATTGACCCATGCAGGAGTAATCCCATGTGTAAAAACTAATGATATCTCAAGAATTTCATCAGAAAAATGGTATCTCGAGAATTTCATAAAAAATGATATCTCGAGAAAGATGAGAGATAAGGTGAGGAGGAGTGGGGCGTGGTGGTGACTAGTGGTCGGACTGGGTGGAGGCATGGGGATGGACGGCGCCGGCAGCGGCCACCATGCCAGATTGTTCTAGAGACTTCCTTTTTTAATTGCTCAGCAATGAGGGTGTGAGAGAAAAGGATGAACGAGGCAAGGCCTTATTTGCAAATGTGAAGAGGGGTGTGGGCATCTTTTTGTAAAATGGCCATAGTTTCCTTCCTATTCGTCAGATATAGATCGGACGGCCTATATTGCAGGATGGCAGGCACACCATCATCACCAACTCTGTTTTGTATCTAGGGAGTGCTAGTAAGGACACCATCTACTGCTTCATGTGCTACTGATACGTCTCCAACGTTTCTATAATGTTTGATTGTTCCATGCTATTATATTATCAATCTTGGATGTTTTATAATCATTTTATATCATTTTTGGTATTAATCTATTGACATAGTGCCAAGTGGCAGTTTTTGTGTTTTCCATGTTTTTTACATAGCAGCAAATCAATATTAGACAGAGTCCAAATGCCCCGAAACTTTACGGTGAACTTTATGGGCCAGAAGGAACACAACGGGCCCTGGCTGCGCCTGGGGGGGTGCCCCGAGAGGGCACAACCCACCAGGGCGCGCCAGGAGGCCCAGGCATGCCCTGGTGAGTTGTGCCCACCTCGGGTGCCCCCCAGACCGCATCTTTGCTCTATAAATACCCCAATATTCCAGAAACCCTAAGGGGAGCGACAAAATATTCATCCAGCCACCGTAGAGTACAGAACCACCAGATCCAATCTAGACACCATCTCGGATGGGTTCACCACCTCCATTGGTGCCTCTCCGATGATGCGTGAGTAGTTCTTTGTAGACCTTCGGGTCCGTAGTTAGTTTCTAGATGGCTTCATCTCTCTCTTGATTCTCAATACAATGGTCTCTTGGAGATCCATATGATGTAACACTTTTTGCGGTGTGTTTGTTGGGATCTGATGAACTTTGAGTTTATGATCAGTTATATCTTTTTATATCCATGAAAGTTATTTGAGTTTCTTCGATCTCTTATATGCAAGATTGATTATAGCCTCGTATTTCTTCTCCGATATTTGGGTTTTGTTTGGCCAACTTGATCTATTTATCTTGCAATGGGAAGAGGTGCTTTGTAGTGGGTTCGATCTTACGGTGCTTGATCCCAGTGACAGAAAGGGAAACGACACGTATGTTTCGTTGCTACTAAGGATAAAATGATGGGGTCTATCTCTACATAGATAGATCTTGTCTACATCATGTCATCTTTCTTATTGCATTACTCCGTTTCTCCATGAACTTAATACACTAGATGCATGCTGGATAGCGGTCGATGTGTGGAGTAATAGTAGTAGATGCAGGCAGGAGTCGGTCTACTAATCTTGGACGTGATGCCTATATAATGATCATTGCCTGGATATCGTCATAATTATTTGAAGTTCTATCAATTGCCCAACAGTAATTTGTTTACCCACCATTTGCTATTTTTCTTGAGAGAAGCCACTAGTGAAACCTACGGACCCCGGGTCTTCTTTCTCATATATTTGCCTTTGCAATCTACTTTTCTCTTGCATTTATTTTCAGATCTATTAAACCAAAAATACCTTGCTGCATTTTTTTCTTTATTTTATTTAGCGTTCGATCTATCAATTTACTACAAATTTATATCATGTCCGTTTGCCACTTGAGGCGTCGTACCCTAAAAGGGATTGACAACCCCTTTAACACGTCGGGTTGCGAGGATTTGTTATCTGTGTGCAGGGGCTGTTTACGTTGTGTTTCTTAGTTCTCCTAATAGTTCGATAACCTTGGTTTCATATCTGAGGGAAATACCTACCGCCGTTGTGCTACATCATCCCTTTCTCTTTGGGGAAATACCGACGTAGCTTCAAGCGACATCAGCTACTCATGCGGTCCATTCGGCGGGCGCAATGTCCCCTACAGCCACTCCCTCCTGCACTCCATTCGGCGGGCGCAACGTTCCCTACAGCCACTCCCGATTCATGGATGGACTGGTCGATGCCTGCAAGGTACCCTGTGTCTAAAAGAGTTTCGGCTGCGAGAGGTACGTCGACCAGCACTCACTGGCAGAGCATAGTTCCAGATGCGTGCACGCGCTCTGCTACTGCTTTGAGTGCACGACACCGTTTGAGGGCTCGTCGGCGAGCCTCGTGCATCACCTCATGGCACCGTCCGTCAATCACTACTGGTCCGCGGCGGTAAACATCAAGTACTAGACGTGCTACCCGTTCGCCGTTCCGGAGTCACTGGAGGAGCACCACCGCCTACTAGTCATAGAGGAGGACGACATTCCTATTGTGTTGCCTTGACACTTGATGGATAGATTGTAGGCTTTTCCTGATTTTTCTACTATGTATGTAGTATTGGTTGCAAAGCACTTTGTCCATGTATATCGTCTAGATCTACAAACAACTGTGGATCTTAGTAGTTCTTTTCTATTGGTAATCTGAACCACCCAATTTCTATTGTTTTGATAAGACAATATACTGTTATTACTATGCTAACATTGACTCCACAAATATGCTTAATGACTGCACACTCCGTCCGGAATTACCTGTCGCATATATGGATAAAAATGAATGCATCTAGAACTAAAATACATCTAGCTATATCTATTTGTCTGATAAGTATTTCTGGGTGGAGGGAGTATTAATTATGACCTATATATTGGCCATGCCACAACGTTCATATCTTAGCCTTATATTTGGATACAATTTATTGCTTGCATTAATCATCGGCTATGGCATAAATATTGCATCCTCCTCATGGCTTTAAATTCTGATGGTCATAGCTACTTTGCTGAATGAGTTTGATATCTCAGTAGGAACAAAACAGATTCGTGTACCTTTTCACCTACTGAAGTTCTAAGGAAGAGGACTACTAAAGTCAAAGGTATTTCTTGAATCCGTTCATCTAGTAATGTTTATATGAAGTGAACATCGGGCTTACATGAGACAGCGGCGTCGAGACTCAAGAGTAGGGATCCGAATTTTGAAATTTCAAAGCCGCCCATGTTCGCTCGCTCATCCCACCGCGGGTGACGGGCGAACCCTAGCCCCCTCCTAATACTCCTCTCCTACCGCCTCCGCCGGCGTGGTCCACCGTGGCCTTGCCTGCGTGGTGCTGGCTGGGACCGGCAGGTCTTTCCCCACACACTCGGCAGGGCTCCTTCTAGCGGCAGTGTGGCTCGGCCAGCGGCGGTCTGGATCGGCGGGGTGGTTCCCGCGGTCCTCGGGTGCCTTAGGGGCGGTGGCATGGCCGTTGGCTACGGGATGGCATGAGTGCGCGGGAGATCAGCCGATGGCGCCCCTAGGCCCAGATCTTGGCCCTTTGGGCCCCATTTGGGTTCGGGCGGGCCTGCGGCTCTCTACATGGCAACAAGGCTCCCTGTAGGTGGAGGTGGGGCAGCGGTGGTCTCCTGGCGGCGGCATTGGCAATCGGCATGCTGCAACATGGTATGAGGACTTCGCGAGCCCATCTAGGCCAGGTCGGGCCAGTAGGGGCCTGGTTTGTCCCAGTTGCCGCGTCCGATCGGTTTTTTGCTTCGGCGGTGGAGGTAGTCCACTCTCGCTTGGCTGAGTTGTTGCTGCCCTGGGTCCGTTCTTCCCTCTTAATTACTTCCTCTAGGCCCCGTGTCAGTGGTTCCAGCTTGGCGATGAGGTTGATTCAAGGCCATGGTGGTGCATGCTAGTGGACGACATGATTGGTGGAGAACTTAGATTCTCTGGGGTGGTGGGGATTTTGGGTCGGGAGAAATCCATTTTGGTTCCTTTTATGTGTGGTTTCTACTGCTACCTTCCATTCTACATAGGGGAATAACGTTCTTTTTGATGATAACAGATTTCCATGGACGAAGAGTGGCTGCAGTACAATAGTGGTGTGCACAATAAGTTTGACCTCTTCATGACAAGCAAACACAACCACCTTTTCCAGGACAACCATAGTGATGAGATGGATGGTCTGCTTGAAGCCACTACTGTCGTGGGCAACACTGATGTTGCCAACGTTGTTGCTACAGACCATAGCAACAACGATGGAGAGACCCATAGTGAGCAGAGAATGGCCACAAGGCGCGCCAATTATCACCGTCTGCGTAGTGAACAAATCCTACAACTTGAAGCGTAAAATACATACTCAATCAATGTTTCTTACCTATTGAAGATGTGTAGTAATCCATTTTCATTAACATGATCTGTAGTGTGTTCCGGGACTGCCCTTATCCAGATGAGGAACTTCAGAAGGACCTTAGCGAGAGGCTTGGCATGAGTGCCCAGCAGGTCAAGTTTTGGTTCCAAAACAAACGCACCTTCAGTAAGGTACATACCATTCTTTCCCACAATTAGTTACATATGGGTCACCTACGATATGCAGTTATATGCACACTTTGCTATTAAATAGTACAAACTCCACTGAACATTGTAGCATTGTTCGTCATTGGGTCTTACAATATACTATAGTATTCCCCTCGTGAACATGGTATCGTACTCTGGTAACCACTAATTAAAATGACGCATACCTGAAATTAAAAAAACGCAGGGCAAGATGCAGCGGTGGGAGACCCAAAATCGTTGGGTAGAAAATGAGAGGCTAAAAACTGAACGTCAAGCCATCATGTTGGCTATGCAAAACAAGACTTGCCTCAAATGCAGAGGGGTGATGGTACAAACTTAGGATACCTCGGAGCGCCAACGCCTATACACCGAGAATATGAGGCTCAAGGAAGAACTCCTACATGCCACTACCTAGCTTAAAGAAGGTCTTCACCGAAATGGCATGTCGCTCCCATGGGCCCGCAAACTGACCTTAGCATCTTTGATCTTAGCCAATGTTAATTCTTCCGCATGAACTATAGTTTTACTTTGTTCCTCAGCAAGCAAATAACGCGACATGTGGCATGTGTATGTACATGACTTCTTCGCTTGTTTATTTATTTCCATAGGCTCTCATGGTTGCTTCGTGGGATAGCACGAGATATGGCAATCATGGCAACAATGTAGGGGCACAAGGATGAGTGGCTTTGGGATGGCATTGCCGTGAAGCTCGGTCCAATGCTCGTCTTTGTCTTTTTGAGTTTGTAACAAAACATATCAAGTAGATGCCAATAAATAGAGAGAAAGGCACAAGAGCAAATACTTCGAGATCAAGGCATCCAAGGACGGTGAGTTTGTCTAATACATTGCAATGTTGTTGTCTAGTCTCGCCATTGACCTAGATGTGCTTTGGATGACATATCCATTGAAAAGTTCAAGTAGTTCCAATGCATAATTTCCCATGGTAAGTGCATGTGGTCATTGAGGGAGTCCTGGACTAAGGGGTCCTTGGGCGTCCAGCCTGTTGGGCATGGGCCAGACTAATGGGCTGAGAAGATACAAGACCGAAGACTCTCTCCCGTGTTCGGATGTGACTCTCCTTGGCGTGGAAGGCAAGCCTGGCGAATGAATATGAAGATTCCTTTCTCTGTAACCGACCTTTTACAACCCTAGTCCCCTCCCGTGTCTATATAAATTGGAGAGCTTAGTCCAGATTGGGGGACAGATAGATAATCATAGTCATAGATGCTAAACTTTTAGGGTTTAGCCATTACGATCTTGTGGTAGATCAACTCTTGTAATACTCATATTCATCAAGATCAATCAATCAGGAAGTAGGGTATTACCTCCATAGAGAGGGCCCGAACCTGGGTAAACATTGTGTCCCGCGTCTCCTGTTACCATCGACCTTAGACGCATAGTTCAGGACCCCCTACCCGAGATCCACCAGTTTTGACACCGACATTGGTGGTTTCATTGAGAGTTCCACTGTGCCGTCGTCAAATGGTTTGATGGCTCCTTCAATCATCTACAACGACGCTGCCCAAGGGAAAGTCTTCCTTCCTGGACAAATCTTCGTGTTCGGCGGCTTCGCACTATGGGCCAACTCGCTTGGCCATCTGGAGCAGATCGAAAGCTACGCCCCTGGCCACCAGGTCAGATTTGGAAGCTTGAACTATGTCACGGATATCCATGGAGACTTGATCTTCGACGGATTCGAGACCACGGTAGCCGCTCCCTGCCACCATGATGAACATGATGCAAATCTGTCATCGGTCCATACGCAGGGGATAGCACCTGTAGCTGCTCGGGCCCTAGACCCGGAGCAGCTTGCGCCATCCGAAGACGGGAAGCTCAACCCCGTCGTGGAAGCCGCAGACTCAGCAGTGTTGGATCCGCACACAGACTTAACTTCAAGTGACACCTATGTCACCGGAACTAGGGACTTGTCTCCGGCTACAGGTTCCGAACCTTGTGCGTCCGCGTACGTCGAGCTTGATCGGTCATCGATCGTCGAATTCAGCTCCACGGACATCTTTCAACACTCGCCTTTGGGCGACGCGCTAAGCTCGTTAAGAGCACTATCTTTAGCGGGAGGCTCACAGTCAAATTGTATCTGGTTCGAACCGGAGGCTGATAATGGAGAATTTCGCTTCCCACCCACCGCCCACTTCATATCCACTATCTAAGACTTAACTGGCATGCTCGATTATGGCTCTGACGACATCGATGAAGAGGCCTAGAACCCACCGTTCACCGGTCGCTGGACGGCCACTTCCTCGTATGATGTATACATGGTGGATGCACCAAAAGAGAATAGTGGCGATGACAAAGAAGATTCAGTTGAGGATAAACCTCCCGAGATACAATCAAAGCGCCGGCATCAGCGGCACCACTCCAAGTCATGCCGCAGCAAAGACAACAACACCGGCACAGGAGAAGATAACACTCCGGAAGGCGCCGAAGACAATGAAGACCCCGTTGATGCAACTACAGAACAGGATGACTGAGAAGATGGGCAAGTTAGCCCTGGTAAACAGGTCATGCACGAAGACTCGGAGGACAGTAATTATCTTCCGCTCTCCGAGGATGAGGCGAGCCTCGGCACTGAGGATTTTATCGTGCCTGAGGAACCTCTTGAGCAGGAGCGCTTCAAGCGCTAGCTAATAGCCACTGCAAAGAGCCTGAAAAAGAAGCAGCAGTAGCTTCAAGCTGACCAAGATCTGCTCAAGGATAAATGGACCGATGTCCTAGCAGCCGAAGAATACGACCTCAAGCGCCCAGCCAAAAGCTACCCGAAGCACAAATTGCTACCTCAGTTCGATGACGAGGCGCCGGAGCACATACCACCATTGTGCAATGCGGCTGACTGACCACCACGTGGTCGGGATAAAACGGCAACTCAGGCCGAACACCAGCCCGCCCCGCCTCATCGCAAAGGCAGAGGTACAACAACTCGCGGTCATACATATGACCTTCGGCAGGACCTGAACAATAGAGCAGGACATACCAGATCGATCTACAGATTGCGAGGACGTGCCTCGATATGTGACTACAGCCATCTATTCGGACATCACAAACCTAGTCATGCGCGGGCCGAAAGCGGCAGACGGACTCCATTAGAGCTATGTCGTGATGCGGCCTGATATAGAGGCGCCGCGCACCCTATTTTCTTCACTGACAAAGTCATGGAACATGAATTCCCAAAAGGGTTCAAACCAGTGAATATAGAATCATACGATGGAACCACAGACCCCGCGGTATGGATCGAAGACTTCATTCTCCATATTCATATGGCCCGCGGCGATGACCTTCACGCCATTAAATACCTCCCCCTAAAACTCAAAGGGCCAGCCCGGCACTGGCTGAATAGCCTGCCTGAAAATTCCATCGGCAGTTGGGAGGACTTGCAAGAAGCCTTCCTTGACAACTTCCAAGGTACATATGTTTGACCTCTCACTACTTGGGAAAAGGCTAGCAGCAGCGCGGGTTTTAGGCCTACCAGCAGCGCGGGTACCCGCGCTACCAATAAGGCGCTACAGCTAACTCTTAGTAGTAGCGCTGCCTGTACCCGCGCTACCACTATTGACTATAGCAGCAGCGCTTTTCAGGAACGCGCTGCTATTACTTAGCTATAGCGATTTCTCGGTCCAGCGCTACTGTTATATCTTTCACCATTTCCCCATTCCGGCTTCGATAAACTGCAATTTCCAGATACTAGGTACTACTAGATATCAATTTCATAAAGCATTATAGGTACTAGGTAGTACTCCCTCGGTTCAAAATTACTCGTCGTGGTTTTAGTTCAAATTTGAACTCAAACCACGACAAGTAATTTGGAATAGAGGGAGTACTAGATAACAATTTCATATATACTCAACATGCATCCTCAAGCAGTACAAGGTGACATCGACGACAATCATCATATTTAGTTCTAGATGATATCGACGACGATCATCATATGTAGTTCTACATGATATCGACGACGATCATCATATGTAGTTCTAGATGATATAGCCACATACACATATGTAGTTCTAGATGATATCGACGACGATCATCATCCTCAAGCCTGGGCGGTGGGTGTTCCTGATAGTAATTAGGATGGCCTGTCCAGCACGAAGATTCTTGCCAACGAGGAATCTCTTCCACCCAACCGAGTTCAAGTGTGTGCGACCATCTGTGACCATGCGGTAAGTACATGTGGTGACGGAGCCCCTTGCGGTAAGGCGTAGTCCAACTGAGCCTTCTTCATCAGACTCGATACCACAACTCACAGATAGGTTCTTTGGCAATCTCTGAATAAGAAAAACATAACAATTAATAAATAGCCTAAGCATGTGATCAGACTCTACACTAAAGTATATCATCGACTAGATTCCACAAAGCATATCATTGGACTCTACACTAAGCATATCATCGGATTCACTAAGCATATAATCGGATAATTTGCATTTGTAAGTATAACAATAAAGCATATATATATCATCAAATTACTACATGCAGTACGTATAACATACCATTTCATGACGATCGACCATGGTACTTGTCAGGCGGGTATCAAATGGCACCCCGACAAAGTCATCACGTGGCAGAATTATGTCCCATAGGTTGCACACCTCCTCCTCGCTCAGCCTCATTCTTTGAGCTATGATGGCTTCATGAAGTGGGTTCTCATCATCTTCATTGAGTGGGTCCTCATTATCTTCATCATCTTCGTCATCTTCATCATCTTCCACCAGGTTGATATAAATGACAACCAGCTTGGGTCTTTCTGCTCTGAAGGAGAATCTGATCAACTCACCACCAGTAAGACACATGTGAGCGAGGAAACGGGCCCATCCATCTCCTCCAATCTGCGACATATTGCGTCCTTTCTCGACCTCCATAGTGTACGGCCCCCCAGGATCCTCAAATGTCACAGTGTCTCCTGTCAGCTTGTTGAATTTCAACCTCACATTGCATGGGACGATCTGTGTAAGAAAAGCAAAATGACACAATGCAGTAATGCCAACACTAAAAATAAAATAGTTGTTACATTTCATCTAATTTCTTACCGCCGCATGACGAAAACTCGGATGGAAGTAGATGCCGAACAGCGTGCCAGTTGCAAGGCTGCTGGCGCACCTTGACTTGCACAGTCGACGTAGTGGTGCTGGTGGTGGCGCCATTTTACTAATTCAACTAAATCAAAATGTTCTAAATCAACTAGCCTACTAAATCAACTAAAGCAACTAGCCTACTAAATAAACTAAATCAAAATTTTCTAAATCAACTAAATCAACTAGCCTACTAAATCAATTGAATCATATCAACTAAATCGACTAAATCAACTAGCATACTAAATCAACTAGCATACTAAATCCACTAGCATACTAAATCAACTAAATCAAAATGTTACATATGAAAGCCTACTAAATCAAAATGTATCAGGGAGGAGGGACAAGGAGGGGCGACTCGAGGAGGAAGAAGATAGTAGGACGGAGGAGGAAGGCGGAGCGAGGAGGGGCCGGCCGGCGGCGAGTGGAGGGAGGACGGATCGAGGAGGAAGGCGGAGCGAGGAGGGGGCGGCCAGCGGCGAGTGGAGGGAGGACGCATCGAGGAGGAAGGCGGAGCGAGGAGGGGGTGGCCAGCGGCGAGTGGAGGGAGGACGGAGGAGGAGGCCCGTACCGAGTCCAGTGAGGAGGATGAGGCGACAGCGGCGCAGATCGGGGGAGGGGCGACGGGGGAGGGGCGATGGGGGAGGACCGGTGGCGCGGGGGGTGAGGAGGAGACCGTGAGTGTGTGTGAGTGTGATCTGTGGATGAGGCTAGTGAGATCTGTAGTTAATATAGTAGTATCGATTATTGCCTAAATGCGCTGCTGCTATGTTACGTAGCAGTAGCGCTGTCTATTTTAATGCGCTGCTGCTATAACTGGCCTCGCGGCGGCGTCGTGGGAATTTTAGCAGTAGCGCCGCTTGGAGTGCGCGCGCTACTGATAAACTTGTTTCAGCAGCGAGTTTCCACAGCCCGCGCTACTTTTACTTAGCAGCAGCGCCTGATTTTATAGCGCGCTGCTGGTAAGATTCTGTGTATAGGCTTTTCCCTAGTAGTGTCTGGACGCGGATGACTTAATCCATATAGTTCAACAGCCCAGAGAGTCTCCCAGGAAATTCTGGACTAGGTTCTTAACTAAAAAGAACTAGATCGTCGACTGTCCGGATGCCGAAGCCCTAGCGGCCTTTAAACACAGCATCCGCAACGAATGGCTCGCCCGCCACCTCGGCCAAGAGAAGCCAAAGTCCACGGCAGCCCTCACGGCACTCATGACCCGCTTTTCTGCGGGCGAGGATAGTTGGCTGGCCCATAATAAAAACAATGCAAGCGACGCCGGCACCCCAGAAGCCAAAAATAGCAACGACAAGTCCCGACGCAACAGATACAGGCGTCGAAACAACAATGACAACACCGATGATACGGCGGTCAATGCCGGATTCAGTGGCTCTATGTCCGGTCAGCGGAAGAAGCCGTTCAAAAAGAACAATTCGGGCTCATCTAGCTTGGACCGCATACTTGATCGTCCATGCCAGATTGATGGCACCCCAGACAAACCACCCAATCATACCAACAGAGATTGTTGGGTTTTTAAACAGGTGAGGTCTACTACACAACCTTCTTCTTGTAGATGTACCTTCTTCTTGTAGATGTTGTTGGGCCTCCAAGTGCAGAGGTTTGTAGGACAATATCAAATGTCCCTGAAGTGGATGACCTAAGGTTTATCAATCCGTGGGAGGCATAGGATGAAGATGGTCTCTCTCAAACAACCCTGTAACCAAATAACAAAGAGTCTCTTGTGTCCCCAACACACCCAATACAATAGTAAATTGTATAGGTGCACTAGTTCGGCGAAGAGATGGTGATACAAGTGAAATATGGATAGTAGATATAGGTTTTTGTAATCTGAAAATATAAAAACAGCAAGGTAACTAATGATAAATGTGAGCACAAACGGTATTGCAATGCTAGGAAACAAGGCCTAGGGTTCATACTTTCACTAGTGCAAGTTCTCTCAACAATAATAACATAATTGGATCATATAACTATCCCTCAACATGCAACAAAGAGTAACTCCAAAGTCACTAATAGCGGAGAACAAACGAAGAGATTAATGTAGGGTATGAAACCACCTCAAAGTTATTCTTTCTGATCGATCTATCATAGAGTTCGTACTAGAATAACACATTAAGACACAAATCAACCAAAACCCTAATGTCACCTAGATACTCCAATGTCACCTCAAGTATCCATGGGTATGATTCACTACTAGGAAAAGGGCTACTAATGGCGCACCAGTTTTGCCTACTAATGGCGCATCACTGGTGCGCCATTAGTATCACGCCACTAGAATTTTTTACTAATGGCGCACCAGTGGTGCGCCATTAGTATCTGGTATACTAATGGCGCACCAGGCAGTTCGCCATTAGTTTTGCCCACGGTGCGCCACTAGTGTCTGCTATACTAATGGCGCACCACACGGTAGTGCGCCATTAGTAACAATTTTTTTAATTTTTTTCTTAATCTCAGGTCACTATTTCACCCATGAGATATCCAACACATATATATACAACAAGCATCCATATAACAATCATAGCCAACACACAAGTTCCATCATATATACATACATAGCCAACACACAAGTTCCATCATATATACATACATAGCTAACACATAGTTCCATCGTTACATATTACAAAAGTTTCACATTGTTCATCCAACACCGTTATCCATCAATTCACAAATGGAAAAGAAGCACTCCATCCATGCAAGCTTCCGTGAATTAAATCAAATCTGCAAAATGATAAACAAGAAGTTAGAAGAAGAAAAAGAAGAAGACTAGAAGAATACTAGAAGAAGAATAACACTAGAAGAAGAATAAGAAGAATTTTGGAAAAGAAATAAGAAGAAGACTATAAGCTTATTATGTAAACTTGATCATTTTGTGCTAACATAAGTTATTTTGGAGCTAACCTATAGGAAACTAAGCATATAAGCTCTAAGTTAGTATATTAGAGCCAACTTAGGTAAAATGAAGCTAACCTATGTCATTTTGGAAAAGAAGAAGAATAAGAAAAAGACTATAAGCTTATTATGTAAACTTGATCATTTTGTGCTAACATAAGTTATTTTGGAGCTAACCTATAGGAAACTAAGCATATAAGCTCTAAGTTAGCATATTAGAGCCAACTTAGGTAAAATGAAGCTAACCTATGTCATTTTGGAAAAGAAGAAGAATAAGAAAAAGACTATAAGCTTATTATGTAAACTTGATGATTTTGTGCTAACATAAGTTATTTTGGAGCTAACCTATAGGAAACTAAGCATATTAGAGATAACATAGGTAACTAAGTATATATATATAATTTTGGAGATCTGACATACCTGACAAAGTTCAGTTCTCATGCATTGTTCTTCTCCTTCTCCTTCCTCAGCCTGATGCGCCAAGAGCGGCGAGGCGGTGGAGGCGGTGGAGGCAGTGGGATGTAGTCTTCTACATCAATTGGCGTGGTCATGTCGCCTAGCTGTGGGATCGTCGGCGCCACCACCGGTGCGTGGTCCTTGTCAGGCACCACCACCATCGCGAGGCCACCTTCAGGCACGACCATCGCTAGGTCATCCTCAGCCACCTCCATCTCTTGCCCATGGTCAGCCACCACCATCTCTTGCCCTTGGTCAGCCACCACAATCTCTTGCCCTTGGTCAGCCACCACCAGCCTGGTAACATACAAATGAAAATAAAAGATGTTTTGGTGCACGTGAACTAGACGGTGCTGCTTTTGGTAATGAACACCCTGACATTTCCCTGCCTGGCAATATTGATGTTTCTGTTATGGATGAATCCCAGCCAATTGCCTGATGGTAACTGGATAAGTATAATTACAAACAGAAAGGCTTGTGACTTGCTACATAGAAATCAAATCCCTCCAGTGTAGTTGGAGTGTTAAGAGGATTTGGAAAAACAGATTCTGATGGTGGAACCTTGGTTGGGGTTGAACAAGGAAAAGTTTGAACCCTTACCGGTTTCTCGACATAAATTATACAGTGGTTAAAAGGGAAAATGGGTGAGTTTGTTTGGTTATGACCCTAAGAAAGACCAACATCCATCTTGGTTCAACCTTTTAGAAACAAACTCTATCTGCTCTCTGATCCAGAGAAGAATTCTTCTGCAGGCTATCTTTTGGAGTAAAAATGGTGAATTCTGTGTTGTCACAGTGGTTAAAAGGGAACCTTTCTCTGAGGAAAAGATGAGAAATATGAGTTCTTTTTCAGGCTAGCAGTTTTTCAATCCCTTGTTCCTTGCTGTCTGTTATGAAACTCGCTGCTAGGGAAATTCATGCCACAGGGAGTTTACAGTGGTTAAAACTGCAGTGTCTGAGGGAATTCAGTGGTTAAAAGTGATGTTTGTCATATTTATTTTGGGGGGATGTGGATGGTAAACCAAAAACATCACTTGACAAATTGGGGCATGGTTTGTAAGAGCAAGGATTCTGGTGGCCTAGGCATTCCAAATCTTAAGTACGAGTAGGCTATTAATCTTATCTTGATTCGGGTTAAATTTGCTGGAGGTGACAAAATTCGGGTTAAAAAAATAATTCACCATTTGGTATGGACGTATACTGTACGAATCCAGTAACTGAATGATTACATGTTCAAATCAACAGAAGAAGAAGAAGAAGAAGAAAGAAGTGGGGGAAAAGAAGGAAGAGGCAGACCTGACTGGATCTGGCGAGGGGGCGCCGAAGCTGATGCGGGCGGCGAGGGCGAGGAAGGCGCCGGCCTCCGCGTCGGTGCGGTACAGCGACCCGTTGAGCGGCCAGAGCTCGAGGGTTGATATGAAGGGCCGGCCGGTGGTGGCGTTGGAGAGGCAGACATGAGACACGGCGCGGGGGAGCTGCAGTGGTGGGGGCGCGGGGGCGTGGGGGCGGCGGCGCGGGGGAGCTGCAGTGGTGGGGGGCGCAGGGGCGGCGGCGCGGGGGAGCTGTAGTGGTGGGGAGCGTGGGGGCGCGGGGGTCGGGGCGGCGGCGGCAGGGGACGGAGGGGGCGGAGGGGGCGTGCAGGCACGGCGGCGGCGTACGGTTGGGGCGGAGGGGGCGTACGGTTAGGTCGAGTGGGGAGGAAGGGAGGGAGGGGAATAGGTGGAGTGGGGGGAAGCTTACTAATGGCGCACCCAGCAGCGGTGCGCCATTAGAATGTTTTTTTGCCAAAAAGTAAAAAAAATAATTTACTGGCGCACTCTGTCGCCGGTGCGCCATTAGTAGTTCTAACTACTAATGGCGCACTTTGCCAGGATGCGCCATTAGTATGTTTGAAAAAATGAAAAAAAAAATTGGTTTACTAGTGGCGCACCTTTTTCCTGGTGCGCCATTAGTGTCTTCCACACTAATGGCGTATCTCTACCTGGTGCGCCATTAGAATATAGTAGTGGCGCACCACTTCTCTGGTGCGCCATTAGTGTCAATCCTATCTTTAGCCCTTTTCCTAGTAGTGATTATACGATATGCATCACACAATCTCAGATTCATGTATTCAACCAACACAAAGAACTTCAAAGAGTGCCCCAAAGATTCTACCGGAGAGTCAAGAAGAAAATGTGTGCCAACCCCTATGCATAAGTTCACGAGGTCACGAAACTCGCAAGTTGATCACCAAAACATACATCAAGTGGATCATGTGATATACCATTGTCACCACAGATAAGCACATGCAAGACATACATCAAGTGTTCTCAAATCCTTAAAGACTCAATCCGATAAGATAACTTCAAAGGGAAAACTCAATTCATCACAGGAGAGTAGAGGGGGAGAAACATCATAAGATCCAAATATAATAGCGAAGCTCGCGATACATCAAGATTGTGCCGACTCAAGAACACAAGAGAGAGAGATTAAACACATAGCTACTGGTACATACCCTCAGCCCCGAGGGTGAACTACTCCCTCCTCGTCATGGAGAGCGCCGAGATGATGAAGATGGCCACCGGAGAGGGATTCCCCCCTCCGGCAGGGTGCCGGAACAGGTCTAGATTGGTTTCGGTGGCTATGGAGGCTTCTGGCGGTGGAACTCCCGATCTATTCTGCTCCTTGATGTTTTTAGGGTATATGGAGATATATAGGCAAAAGAAGTCGGTTAGGGGAGCCACGAGGGGCCCACGAGGGTGGGGGTCATGCCCAGGGGTTAGGGCGCGCCTCCCTGCCTCGTGGCTTCCTCGAAGCTTCCCTGACGTCTACTCCAAGTCTCCTGGATTGCTTCCGTTCCAAAAATAACTCCCCCGAAGGTTTCATTCTGTTTGGACTCCGTTTGATATTCCTTTTCTTCGAAACACTGAAATAGGCAAGAAAACAACAATTTGGGCTGGGCCTCCGGTTAATAGGTTAGTCCCAAAAATAATATAAAATTGTTTAGTAAAGCCCATAAACATCTAAAATAGATAATATAATAGCATGAATACTTCATAAATTATAGATACGTTGGAGATGTATCACCATCCCCAAGCTTAATTCCTGCTCGTCCTCGAGTAGGTAAATGATAAAAGAAATAATTTATGAAGTGTGAATGCTAGCAGGTGCACAAGTTTGATCAATGATAATTTCAATCACCTTTTCTAGCATGTAACATCCCAAAATTCTAAATTTTGGAATGTTATATTAAATAAACGATTATGAATGTTTGTTTGATTGTTGTGTGATCGATTATGTGAAATTGAGTGGAATCTGGAAGTTTTTGAAAGTTGAATGAGAGGGAATAAAAGGACTTACCCAAAACTTTCATCATGCATTTTGATCTCCATGAATTCAAATTCATTTCATCACAAAACCCTAGAGTGAAGATAACATGACTTTTTCCATTTAAAGAAATGAAAAGGGGTTTGAAATTATTTGAATTCCATTTGAGATATTCATGTAGCGACCAGACCTCAAACAGTCTGATCTCTGTGCATCAGTGTCATCCCTGGATCGGTAATGCTGACACGCATAGTACTTGAGGATTTATAACAGAGTAGCAATCACACACTTATTACATCGAATGTGTCAAAAGAGAACTTAATACAATAAATATGGCTTAAGGCCATCTAATACGATAACATCAGAAGGCTTGGAAGATAAAGTGAGTCCATCAACTCCAACGGCATCACTGAGTGAAAGACCACGACCTAAGGCTCCTTACTTATCGTCTGAAAAGTCTGCAACATGATACGTTTCAGCCCGAAATGGGTCAGCACATGGAATATGCTGGCAATGTAACACAAGAAAGTAATGAACAGGACAAAGCTATCACTATATGCATATATGCCTGGTGGAGGCTGTATGGTTAATATGTTTTGCGGAAAGCCAATTTTTCCCTACTGCAAAGGAATATATTTTATTTAACTACAAAGTTTGTTGAAAAACATTGAGAATGGTAAACCCCATCTCAATCCCAATTAAAAGTAATTAATAACCCAACCATATTTACATTAAGAGTTATGAGATCCACATGATAATCCAAGACACTAGATACTCAAGATGTCCATAACCGGGGACACGGCTAACCATGATTAGTTTGTACACTCTGCAGAGGTTTGTGCACTTTTCCCCACAAGACTCGATCTCCTCCGTTAGATTTCTCGCACTACATAATGTTTGAGAAACGGATGACCAAGACACAGTCTTTCCGAAGAGGTCCCCTTAACCAATAGATAGGCATGTACACCTACAATCCCCTACATCTGCTAGCCCATCATGGAAAGGTTTCCCACAACTTACTCAACTATGCCAGAGCCCATAATGGCATGTGGCTGCACACGGAAGTTTCCAGCATGAATAATCTTATGATCCCTTTGAGCCTGGGTGGCAGTCCATAGGAGAATCACACGGTACCCCGGGATTTCCAAAAATACAGGCAATCACTGGGTTCCCCAGGTGCCTCAATCCACCCAGATGTGTATTAAAGTTTCCACCTTAAGTTTAACCATTAATTAACAAAACTCACATCTGTCATGGATACACTCACCCAAACCACGTCTACGAGCATAGCATAGCAATATAAGCAATGTAGAAGTAACTCCCAAAGGTTTGATAATAAACAGGTGAATAGGTACTACCTCATCTACTTCCCAACCCACAATTTAATCAGATCCTAACCATGCAATTGTTTGAGGATTGATCTAATTCAATAAAACTGGGTAGTATAGGGGTATGATCAAAGTGTTACTTGCCTTGCTGATGATCCGTGAAACCTAGAGACTCGTAGTAGCACGCTTCGCACTCCGGGTAGTCTATCACAATCAAACAAGCATACAATAAGCAATCAAGCAAAGATGCACGGGTAAAACTCAAATGAGAAGATCTAACCATAAAGTTCAACTTAAGAACTCCGGTTTGCAAAAAGAATCAATTCAAACGAAGCAACGAAACTCAAATTGCGAAAGAAACAAGCTTCGTTTACTAATCTGGAGTAAAGTCAAACTTTACAGTAGCAAAAACTTGTTTAAGTTGATTAAACATAAAGAGGGCTTCAAGACGAAACTCTAGGCGCTTGAATCGCCTGATTCCGATAAAGAGCAAAAAGTTATACTAAAACGAAAATCGGATCAGAAATCGCAATCGAAAATAATCGCGAAAAAACCTAGAAAAAGAAAAACTGACGAACAGGCTAACGAACGAACGTTCGCTATCTGCGGCTAACGAGCGAAAACCGTTCATTAAAACGAACGTACGGACGAACGTCCGCTAAATAACTAAACCGAAAAAAAGTCGATCTAAAAACGGGATCTAAGGTTTCAAAAAGAAACCGATTGGTTTTCTTGCGAAAACCGAGGGCGGCGGCGGCGGCTACCTCCGGCGAGGTCCGGCGAAACGGCGGCGGCGGCGAGAGGCACCGCGGCGGGGTCGGGTGGCGACGGGCGGCGGGGCGATGGCGGGTGGCGGCGCGGGCAACGGCGGCGGCGAGCGAAACTTGGGCCTCGGGGCGGCTCACGCTGCGGCTTAAAAAGCCTCCTCGGGTGGAGTCCTGGGCGGTTACGGCCCAAAGTCGATTCCTCTTTTTAAAAAAAAATATTCCGCACAGAAAAATGAATAAAAGAAATAATAAACGGACTCCAAAAATCCTGAAATAAATTTTCCCTGTCCTCTAATAATCTACTTGACAAGGTGAACATTTATTTGGGACTCTAATGCAATTTTGAAAAATGCATATTTTTCCTAATTCAAATAAAATAGCAATAAAACTCTTATTTGATTTTAACATTAAATCTCCAATATTTCTTTATTTTGAGGAAGTCATTTTATCCTCTCTTTTTTATTTTTATAAAAGAAATATTCGAAGAGAAAATAATTAAAATCAAACGATCCTCTGTTCAAAATTCGAGAAAAACTCAAATATGAAAATAACGAAATCCCCAACTCTCTCCGTAGGTCCTTGAGTTGCCTAGAATTTCTAGGATCAAACCAAAATGCAATAAAATATGATATGCAAAGATGACCTAATGTATAACATTCCAAATTGAAAATTTGGGATGTTACATTTCAAATATAGAAACTTTAAGCAACTCAATGAGTTCATGAGGGAAGATAAAATGACTTCTTCAAATTCGAAGAAAGAGAGTTGGAAGTTTCGAAGGAATAATTTGGAAGTCACTTTGAAGTTATTTGAAACTCATTTTCAATTTGAAGTTGTTTGAAATGCCAAACTCAAATCCAATTGGGAGTTATTTGGGTTTCTATTCAAATTATTTTTCTCTTAAAAATAAATAAATGGAAATAAGGGTAAAATGGTTCCCTTCAATAGAAAATTAGGAGAAAATAAATTTGAAAATATTTTGGTATTTTAAAAATATTTTTTATTGATTTTAAATGCAAAACTAGCACTGTTTGGCTTTTATGATTTTTTATGGAATTCAGTCGAACTTGAAAAATAGTTCATCTTATTCGGGGTATTTTTCTGAACATTTTGGTATATAATATGCCTACGTAAAATGTTTACTTATTTTCCTATATTGAAGTTTTATATTTCCGTAAAAAAACATGCACGCACATCGCACCACCTGGACCGAAACCACTTCGGCCCAGGAGCACCCGTGCGCAGGCCCAGCCAACCGCTGGCCAAAGCCGGCCCATGGCCACATCAAGCAGCGCGAGGCGAGGAGCACCGCGCCCTGCTCCTAGCGCCCGGAGGCCATCGCCTCACACGCCCGACGTTTCCCTCTCGCTCTCAAGCAGCTGCTGCTGCCGCCAGGTGGGGCCCACTGCGCAGGCCATCGTTTTCAACCTCCCGCTTTCCCCGAGTGGGATAAGCAGCACACTTGCCGGCCGCCTCGCTCGGGATAAACCTTATCCGCAAATCCTGAGCTCCCTGCTCGCGCCTATAAAACCCCCAGGAGCCCCTCTCTCCATTCAGGCACTTCGCTAGCCCTCTCACCACTCGTAGCCGCCGTCCCGTCGTTTAGCATCTCACCGGAGCTGAAGCTTCTCGTCGTCGTTTTCGTCGCTTGTGGCACATGCGAACCCTCTTAGTCCCTGTCAATCAACTTGCCTCGCCATCCCACGTCATTTTGACATGTTTTTGCCACCCAGGTCTCGCCGGAGGCGCCGTCCCGATGATCTGCGTTCTCGCCGAAGCACAGAGACACCCGCCCCGCGCAGCACGACCCCCACCACCCCGCCTCCCGCCGACCCCACCAGCGGATCGCCCACGCAGCGCCGGACACCGCCGCCTCCTTTCCCGTCGCCGCCCCATCACCGGCCAACACCAGCGCCGCTGCCCCTGTACGTCGTCGTCGCCTCTGTAAGACGACCGCTGGTTTCCCCATTCGTTTTTTAATCTCGTATTAGATCGGTTAACCGCGGTTTAGTAAACCGATCTCGTTTTTTTATATTTTTAGTTGTAGTAGCTGTTTTAGTTATTTAGTGGCCGTTCGCTGTTTAGCCTAAGCCGCGAACACTGCCAGCCAGCCAGGATCTGCCACGCTACTAGGGGCCTATTTGCAGTTATTTCTTTTTCTGTTTAGTCCGTGAGTTTTGCAGATTGGTCCCTGAACTTTAGTTGGCCACAACTTTTTAACCGTAAGTCCAAATTCAATGAAACCAGCAGCAAAATGTTCGGCTCGAATAGATTTATCCAGAGAACCAACCTTGAAAACTTTTGGCCATTTTCAAATTTGAATTTATTCATGTTTGAATTCAAACTTCAACTGACCATATCTCCTAAACCGTAGCTCCGATTGATGTGATTCTTTTTGCACCATGTCACTATAGCCAAACCCTGCCACTTGGACCATTGTCACACATTTTCCACACAAATATGGTCTGTCTATAATAGTTTTATTACTATGCTTTGTATGCACGATAGATCACATCACGGTTTTGCACCATGTGTCACTTAGTGTTTTGCACCTAGAATTTTGCATGCAATTGAAGTGTGTTGGATTTTCATTTGGGTTTTGCTGAACTTTTTGTTGCATATTATTTTGAATCTCTGTAGTGATTTCTTATGTATGTTATTTTACTTTGACGATAGACTGTCCGGAGTGCGAATCCAAGTACTATTGATCTCTAGAATTCAACTATCAGTATCAAGGCATGTTCACATTTGATCATTCCTTCAATTACATATGTTTTATATTATGCACTTAGTCCTTTTGTGGTAGGATTGCATGGTAGGATTTACTGTTGCCAGATGGCTATGCCGTTACCTAGTAGTTCATTTGAGGTAGGTCTGATCTATACATCCTTGTCACCGTCGTGTAAGTTTATTTTTGCCTCACTAAATTTAGAAGTGGTTTGGGAAGCGAACATGGTGAGACATGAGTGACAAAGTAGTAATCAGGACCAAGACTTGTAAATGAACTACCTGGGCGGTATTTGGTTTGAATGGTGGCGAAGTACAGTTGGCTGCCCAGGCTCAAAGAGATCAATCGTATTCTCATGTCTAGAAGCTTACATGTGCAGCCACAAGCCAATATGGGCTCTGGCTTAGTTGAGTAGTTAGTGTGACCCCTTCCAGGATGGGCTAGCAGATGTAGAATGAGTAGGTGTACCGGCCTATCCATGGGTTAAGGGGGAATACTTTCGAAAAATTATGTCTCGGTCATCCTTTTATCAAACGCTAGGCAGTCCGAGAACTTAAAGGGAGGCGATTGAGTCTTGTGAGGAAAAGTGCGCAACCTCTGCATAGTGTTAAAACCTAATCGATTAGCCGTGTCCCCGGTTACGGATAACTTGAGCATCTAGTAGTAGAAATGCTGGGAGATCTCATCACCCTTAATTAAACAGTTGGGTTTTAAACGAAACTTTAAGAATGCTTGAGTTGGGTTTAACAACTCATCCTATGGAATGTTGTAGTAGTAGAATAATATCGTTTATCCTAGGGAAAAACTAGCTTTATGCAAAAAACCAAACTTAGAGCTTCCCACCAGCCAAATTGCATCTACACATAGGTTCATTATACTCATGATGTGACTTGCCAGTACATTCAATGTACTGGTCTACATGGCTGCAACGTCTTATGTTACAGGAATTTCTACGACGAGTAATAGTTACGTTGTAGGGTTACGGTCCACACCCTTATGTTTGTTTCCGCTGAGACTTATGAGGTATATATCAGTTTTACGTTATTTATACATGTGATTGCATTTCGATATATACACTAATGTCCTGTGTGTGCCAGCATACCGATCGAGGGATGGCACGGATACACAGAGGCTTGACCATTTGAGGTCGGGTCGCTACAGAGAAGGTATCAGAGCACATGTTGACTGTAGGACATGACCCTAGGAACTGGAAAGCCCTTAGGAAAGGATTTCTCTTAAACTTTATTTTCAAAAAGATCCTTTACCTCTCTTATTTTCCCAGTGTCAGAGTAATGGGCCACGCGTAGGCCGACCCGAGCCCCAGAACCCTTCAAAACATCGGGGCGGGCTGCGCCCTCAAGACCCCAGGACAAAGAGCCGTCTTCTGAGGAGTCAACGGCAAGACGGCTGACTGCCCGCTCACGGCCGAGTCCCAGGAAGGACTTTAGGATAAGCCGACTCCTGATTGGCGACTTCTAGAGAAGCCGGCTTCGGGGAGTCGGCCCGCGACTCCAACAAACCCCATGACCTCATCAAAGGGGATGGGGCAGGGGCGCGGCTAAAGTGAAGCCCACTCCCGCCCCTTACCAAGGGCAGGCATGGCCACAGCACGCCGTACCCGGGAAGATCTTCGTGCGGCGTGGCACTGTTGACCTGCCGACCCTGACATCAGCACCACAGGACCAAATCCTGCGCCCACGACAACTTGTCTATAAGGCCCGGAGGCAGCAGGTCCCACTAGTCAGTGAGACCCTAGGAGACGGCGAGAGGACCTCCAGTCGGATCCGTCAGGATTCGGCCTTGGGGAGTCGGCCGAGCCCTCCCCTGGGCCCCACGCACCATTAATCAAGATGTGATGGGGAGTGGCAATAGTGATCGCCCGCCAGGCGGTGGGACTGTTGCCACGACCCCATGACCAAGCCCGCATCATCAGAAGCACGACTACAGTAATCAGCAGCCGGCAAGACCCGCCCACGGCGGACGCGGCCTGTCGGCTCCGTACCAGACCAGTCGGCGGGCCCCAGCAGTCGGCGGAGAAGTCGGAGGCCAGAGGCACTGATGGCTGGGCCCGCGCCCAGTCGAATTACCATTGTACCCCTAGGGGGTAGGCCTATATAAACCCGCCAGGGCACCCATGCAAAGGGGGGAACCCAGTAGCTCTAGACCATATCAGATAGAAGGAGAGAGCTAGCCTTGCCCTCTCCTACCTCTAAGAAACAGCTCAAGGAGCAACCGTGTAAACACTTGGCCATAGTGATCATGCGGAGACCCCGCAGAGCAGCAGTAGGGGTATTATCTCCCCGGAGAGCCCTGAAGCTGGGTAAGATTCGCCGGCGTGCATGTCTTCGTCTCATCCCGTTTCCAGGCACCGGCGACGTTCTACTCACCCCACCATGATAAACCCCCGACATTTGGCGCCCACCATGGGGCATGGTGCACCGCCGTTCGGAGATCTGTTCTGGACGGGAATCCTTTTCCTCCCTGGCGAGCGCAGCCAGCCAGGCATGCCAGACGAAGTTTGCATCGATGCGCTGCGCGGCGTTGAGATCGCCTGCGCAGCCAGCTCCTTGGCCGAACTTGTCGGCGAGGTCCGCCTCTCTGACGAACCTGCGTCCGACGCAGGCACGGGTGGCCCCGAGAACCTCCTCGCGGGCCTCCTCGATCAACTCCACGTTTCCGGTGAGCCCGCCGTAGACTTGGAGTACGTAGGCTCCACCGACCCGATGCTGGTCGACTCCGACACCGCGTCGCTCGACGCATTCCCCACCAATGTGGTGGTCTACGACGAACCTCTCCCTCGCGCAGAGAGCAATGGAAGCACTGTCACCGAGGTGCTAGTCATCAGCCATGACGAGTCCCCCGGCAGAGGAGTGCATGACTCGCTCGGCGCGGCGCTACAAGACCTAACTGCGCCCATTCCGGAAGACGCTGACGCGGAGACGTTAGAAGCGCGCCGCCTTCAGCTCGTTGAAGGCGCGAAGAAGCTGGCCAGCATGAGACGCTTGTCAGAAGCTTACCAGCAGGAGATGGATCGCGCCGTTGGTGGCTCGCCGGCCTCGGCAGGGCCCAGCCGCCTTGGCGCGGTCCAGCAGCGCAGCGTAGCCGTCACCAGCCTGTTTGGGGCTAGCCGCCCCGTGTACGCTACACCAGCAGAGAACATCTGAGCCGCCCAGGCAGCGGCGGATGAGCTGCACAATTTCAAGGGCGAAGAACGCCGCCTCATGATGGAGCGAGTCCAGCGGCTCCTCGACGCGGCCGCCGCGCAGAACGAGGCCGGCTGCCGCACGGAGGCGCCACAGCGGCAAAACGATGACCCACGCCGAGATCAAGGCGCGACGTCTCGAACGCCGACTAGTGGCGCCCGAGGAAGAAAGGACAAGGAGCCGGCTGTCAGCCACAGTCGGACTCGCATTACCATAGAGCGCGGCCGAGACGGCCGCCCGAGAGTAGTGGAACGACGGAACGACTATCCGCCTCCCCCTCCTCGTAAGGAGAGGCGAGTCTCCCCGCTGCCTGTTGACCATCCGACTCTCGGTGACCGCCTTGGCCGCCGAGAGGGAGTTGGAGAGAATGACGCCCGCCACCGAATCGACCGACTTCACCGGTCCCTGGCGCTGGAAGAAGAAGATGAGCTGGGTCCGCCTTGTTTCGGGCCCCGCATTCAGGACTAGCCCTTTCCCAGAGGGTTCATGCTCCGAAGAGACACGCCCAAGTACACCGGCTCCGTGAAGCCGTAAGACTGGCTAGTCGACTACTCCACGGCTGTCAGCATAGCCAACGGCAACAAACGTGTTGCCGTAAAATACGTTCCGCTCATGCTTCAGGGCACGGCCCGGACATGGCTAAACAGCCTGAGGCCCCGCAGCATCAATAGCTGGGTTGACTTCACCAAAGCGCTCGTCCTCAAGATGAAGATGCCCAGTTCCAGGGGAATTCTGACTGTGGCAGGCGACTATCGGAAGTCATCTGCTTGCGCAGCTAAGAGCAGTCGGCTGGCTGAGTCCCTGGTAATTGCGGCCGAGAAGCGGCTCCTCGAGCGAGTTGTGGCGATGGCCGGCAAGCAGCCTGAGGTATCGCCCAACCCAAAAGAGTCGGAGGCTGAGGGTTCGTTCAAACCGGCCAAAGAGACAAAGAAGATACCCTTGGATCCGGAGCACCTAGAGAGGTATGCCGTCGTAGGTGCAAACCTCGACAGCAAATAGGAAGGCGAGCTGTCGATTTCCTCCGTGAGAATCGGGACATCTTCGCATGGTCCCCCAAAGACATGCCAGGTGTGCCGACGGATTTTGCCGAGCACAAGTTACATGTCCGATCTGATGCAAAGCCGGTCAGGCAGCCCCTGCGCCGCCTATCAGAAGAGAAGAGAAGAGTGGTTGGAGAAGAGATAGCCTGACTCCTAGCAGCTGGCTTCATTATGGAAGTTTTCTTTCCGAAGTGGCTGGCAAATACAGTCCTGGTACTAAAGAAGAACAAGCAGTGGCGAATGTGTATTGACTACACAAGCCTCAACAAGGCCTACCCCAAGGACCCATTTGCTCTACAAGAATCGATCAGGTGATAGACTCAACAGCCGGATGCGAGCTGTTGAGTTTCTTGGATGCATACTCAGGATATCACCAGATCAAGCTGAACCCGGCTGACAGATTGAAGACCGCCTTCATCATGCTGTTTGGAGCATTCTGCTACCTCACCATGACATTTGGCTTGAGGCATGCCGGTGCCACCTTTCAGCGTTGCATGCAGAAGTGTCTCCTCAAGCAGTTCGGCAGGAACGCCTACGTCTACGTGGACGACGTGGTGGTGAAGACGGAAAAGCGTGGAACACTGCTGGAAGACCTCAAGGAGACGTTTGAAAACCTGCGCCGATTCCAGATCAAGCTCAACCCCGAGAAGTGTGTCTTTCGGGTACCAGCCGGCCAGCTCCTTGGCTTCCTGGTCTCTGAACGCGGCATAGAATGCAACCCAGTAAAAATCAAGGCCATCGAGAGAATGGAGGTACCCGGCCGACTGCTGGATATGCAAAAGTTCACCGGCTGCTTGGCGTCCATCAGCCGATTCATTAGTCGGCTGGGCGAGAAAGCTCTCCCCTTATACCAACTCATGAAGAAGACCACTTTGTTCGAGTGGAACCACAAGGCGGACGAAGCTTTTCTCCAATTGAAGAAGATGCTGACTACTCCACCCGTCCTGGCGGCTCCGACTCCCAAGGAACCTATGCTCCTGTACATCGCCGCCACCAGCTGGGTAGTCAGCATGGTCATTGTAGTGGAACGCAAGGAGGAAGGCAAGGCGCTACCTATCCAGAGACCGGTATATTACCTGAGCGAGGTACTGTCGACCTCCAAGCAAAAATATCCCCACTACCAGAAGATGTGCTATGGCGTACACTTTACTGCCAAGAAATTGAAGCCTTACTTTCAAGAGCATCCAATCACGGTGGTCTGCACGGCCCCGCTCGCCGAGATCATTGGCAGCCGAGATGCTTTCGGTCGAGTGGCCAAGTGGGCCATAGAACTGGCTCCCTACACCATCTACTACCAGCCCCGCACCGCCATCAAGTCACAAGCACTGGCTGACTTTCTCGTCGACTGGGCCGAGACCTAGTACCTGCCTCCAGCGCCCGAATCCACCCATTGGCGGATGCATTTCGACGGCTCCAAGATGCGCACCGGCATGGGATTCGGCGTCGTCCTCACTTCCCCTAAAGGCGACAAGCTCAAATATGCACTGCAAATCCATTTTGCCGCCTCCAACAACGTCGCCGAGTATGAGGCACTCATTCACGGGCTCCGGCTTGCCAAAGAACTAGGCATCCACCGGATCTTGTGTTATGGCGACTCGGACTTAGTGGTCTAGCAGTCATCTGGCGACTGGGACGCGAAAGATGCAAACATGGCGAGTTACCGTTTCCTCGTGCAACAACTCAGTGGGTATTTCAATGGGTGCGAGTTTCTCCATGTGCCAAGAAACGACAACGACAAGCAGATGCCTTGGCACGAATCGGCTCTACCCGCCAAGCAATACCATCTAGCGTCGCCCTTCAATGCTTCCTAAAGCCGTCCGTCAAGCCTTCACCAGAATCAGACTCCATCTTCGTACCGTCTCCTCCCGAAGACATCGGATCCGACTCCAGAGCCCCGGCAGGCGGCACGAGGATCTCGGCAGATGACTCCGGAGCCGCCACAGTCGAGGCCAGCCTAGGGACTGCGGAACCCGGCCCGGGGACTGCGGTGGCGGACTCGAGGACTCCAGAACTCGACCCAGGGGCCGCCCCAATCGGCCTGAGGACCTCATTAACCCAGCAAGCAGTTGTTGACTCCAACCCGCCGCCCCCCAGCCCAGCCGCCCTCGTCCAAGTCGCAGTTCTGGTAGTCAAAGAAATAGCAGCACCCTCATGGGCCCAGCCCATCCTCAAATTCCTGGTGAACAAAGAGCTACCAACTGATGAGACCTCAGCTCGGCAAGTACAACGCCGGGCGGGAGCCTATACCATAGTCAACAGAGAGCTGGTCAGACACAGCGTCACTGGTGTCTACCAGCGCTGCGTAGAGCCAGAGCAAGGCCAGGCAATTCTCAAAGACATCCATCAAGGCGAATGCGGCCACCATGCGGCTTCAAGAGCACTCGTCGCCAAAGCCTTTTGGCACGGTTTCTTCTGGCCGACTGCCTTGGAAGAGGCCAGGGAGTTGGTCCAAAAATGCAAAGGATGCCAAAAGTTTAGCTCCAAGCCGCACCAGCCAGCTTCTGCACTCAAGACCATCCCCATTGCCTGGCCTTTCGCAGTTTGGGGTCTAGACATGGTGGGACCATTCAAGACAGCATGAGGTGGTTTAACTCACCTACTTGTCGCAGTGGACAAGTTCACCAAGTGGATAGAAGCGAAGCCAATTAAGAAACTGAACGGTCCGACTGCTGTGACTTTCATCACCGATATCATAATTCGATACGGCATACCACACAGCATCATCACCGACAATGGCACAAATTTTGCCAAAGGCGCCTTGGCCCGTTTCTGCGCAACACAGGGCATCCGACTGGACCTAGCGTCCATCGCCCATCCGCAGTCAAACGGCCAAGTGGAGCGAGCAAACGGCCTCATCCTGTCCGGCATCAAGCCTCGGCTGATCGAGACTCTGGAGCGCTCGGCTGGCTGCTGGCTCGATGAGCTGCCAGCCGTCCTCTGGAGTCTGCGCACGACTCCAAACAAGTCAACCGGCTTGACGCCATTCTTCCTCGTCTACGGCGCCGAAGCCGTCATCCCAACGGACATAGAGTTCGACTCCCCACGAGTCACCATGTACACCGAGGAAGAAGCGGAAGAAGCACGACAAGACGGCGTCGATCTGCTGGAAGAGGGCCGGCTATTGGCACTCAGCCGGTCCAGCATCTACCAGTAGAGCCTGTGCCGATACCAAACGGGAAGGTCAGGCCAAGATCTTTCCAAGAAGGCGACCTTGTGCTCCGGCTGATCGAGCGAACAACCGGCCAGCACAAGCTGTCGGCACCTTGGGAAGGCCCTTTCATCATCAGCAAAGTACTGGGCAACGATTCCTACTACCTGATTGACGCTCAGAAGCCCCGAGCACGCAAGAGGGACAACTCCGGCAAGGAGACAGAGCGGCCATGGAATGCAAATCTCCTCCGAAGATTTTACAGTTGATGTAGTATGTACCATGCTACCGTTTGTATTAAAGTACCAAGACTTCGGGCCCCCCGAGACGAGCTCGGGGACTGCCCTTTTTTGTCTGTATGATAAAAATTATGCCTACAAGTATGTTACTCTTTGTCATGCCGCTTGGCACCGGGCTCGACAAGTCGGCCCGGGGACTTGCCGCCTTGCACTATGAAATGCTTCCTGCAGTCGGGCAAGTAGTGTGTAACACCTAAACCATCTTCTGTCAGAAGACGCAGCTCGCAGAGCGACTGTACGGTGGCCAGAGGTAAGGTAGAATGGGCGTTCACATGAAAAATGGTTAAGGGCGCAAAGCATAAAACATAGCTCAAGACGGTTTCCAGCCTTTTTTTGGATTGCCGCTTCCTATCCAACTTGCTCAAAAACTCTTTAAAAACGGCTAAGTACTTGCTTTCCCAAAGTAGCCAAGCACTTGATCCAGCGACAGTCCACAGAGCGGCTGTCCGATTGGCAAGGCAGGCAACTAAGAGAAAGCGGCAAAGGAAAAAAGCCAAAATAGCAATGAGCAAGAAAAGATAGAACTCGGATAAATATATGTACATAACATAGGCCCTTTGCTGAATCTTCGAGCAGAAGCTCAAAATACACCCCGCGGGTGGAATTGTGCGAATTAACAAGTTCTTCAAAGACTACTGAAGCAGATAAAATAAAAGATATAGCGGCAGCTTAGGAGGCAGCAGACAGATTTGGAGGGTCGGAGGAGGTGCCAGCGTCAGGCATCGGGGCAGCCGGCTGGCTAGTCTCGGCTTGATCACCTCCGGCGGCAGTCGACTCGGTCGCACGCGGCTCGTTGCTGGAGGCGCGGTCGGGCTAAGGCTGGCCGTATGCTCCGTCTTCTGGTGCCTCCGCCTCGCTCGATCCTCCGCCTCATCCTCCTCCTCGACGCTGGAGCCAATCACCTCCGCCGAGTCTTCGCCGTAGTCTGGGTTCATCCCAAACCACTCTGGCGGTACCTCCTCGCCGTCTTCAGACCGCTCGGGGACGAAGATGCTGGTGTCGGTATACTCGGCGATCGCTGCAGCACGCTTGACGAGGGCATCTTCTGCAGCCACCAGCTCCGGCTGGGCCTCCGACCAAAGCGTGGCCAACCGGTCTAGATCAGCCCCGGATACCACGCCTTGACGAACTCAAAGGCCCGGCGCGCTCTAGCTCGGGTCGAAGAGCCCTTCCAGGCCTCAAGACGGCCAGCCACGACCTCTAGCCAGCTGGCCGTTAGGCTGGGGGTGCGCGGAGCCTGCATGTCCGTCCACAGGGCGGCAACTGCCTGGGCACCAACACGCTGAAGCCGGCGCAGCATCTGGTGAGCTGGCCGAAGGCGAGCCTCGATGCTCAGGATGTGCTCATCAAGAGTTCGGGGGGCGTCGGCGGCAATCTCTGCGCCTTCTGCCCTCCGACCTTCACGGTCAGCCTCGATTGCTTGGACGGCGGCCTACGAGTGACCAGGAAACAAGTCTGCCAACACGGAAGAAACAAAGAAGCAAGTCAAAAGCCAGGAATCGGCACGATTTATAATCGGCAGCTCAAAGATAAATAAGGAGACTCACCATCAACGATGTCTTCAATTTTGTGGAAGCCGGAAGCCAGCAGCGCCTCCTTGTCAGTCCAGGAGGAGCGCTCGCTCGCGAACTCGGCCAGGAGGGCGGTTTCCTCTTCCTCCGCCTCCTTCCGTGTCTTCGCAAGCAGCTCCCTCTACTCTGCCAACTGAGTGGCCAGTAGATCGCGCTCTGTGGCGAGCCCACTGCACTCCTCCCCTTTGGCGCGCAAGGCGGAGTTGGCTTCGCTCAGCTGCTATTGAAGAGCAGCGTTGGCTCCTGAAGAAAAGGAAGAAAGATAACAGTCATCAATAAAGTAGGTCGCCGGGGAGATCCGGCCCGACTGCTCAGCAGTCGGCCCGAATCTCGGGGACTACAGCCCACGGGTGTGCTAGCGCGCCCCCGCAGAGAAGAAAAAAGGACTTACTCCGGCTCTCCGCCAAGTCGGCGGTCTGCTTTCCCAGCTCTTCAACGTTACGGTTGAAGGCAGTGATGCGGAGGTTGTGGTAATCCTGCGACAAGCATTTCAGACAAAGTTAGTACCCAGAAGTTCATCAATTGGAGTTCCGGGCCGCTTACTCGGCAGCCAGCCCGAAACTCGGGGACTACACCCAGTGGGTGCGCTGACGCGCCCCCATAGAGAGGAACAAGAAAACAAAGACCAAAGGAAAAAACATACCCGGACGGCTGCCCGCGACGCTAGGAACGCCTTGGTGCAACTCTGGAGAGCGTCGCCCTCAGCACGGAGCTTCGCCTGGACGTCCAGGAGCGTCCGGTTCAGCAGCCCTATGCCGACTCCTCGCACCCACCCAATAGGTGCGGCGCTCGTCGCTTCGGCGTCTGGGGTCGCCGAGCTGGCGGTGCCGGCTTCCACGGGGCGGGGTGCCGAAGTTGCCTTCTCCAGACGACGGCGCGTTGGCGAGCTGACTTGGAGGAGTAGCCTCACCACAGCCTCGTCTTCGGTCGGCGGCACCGGAGGGTCCGCTGGCTGCTCGCCTTGCGCGCCTTTAGACAGCGGCGGCGGAACGTTCGCGTCCGGAGTAGAGGGGTCGCCGCCTTCCCTCTCCTTGACGGGGTTCTCCCCGCCGGCTTCTCCAGTCGGCCCCGTGAACTCCGGAGGCGGCGGCGCAGAGTTCAATGGGGTGACGAACACTGCCGATTGGCGGCGTGCGGCTTCCTCAGCCTGCCGCTCCGTCGCGGCGGCGGCTTCGGCCTCCGCCAGTCTTTTCAAGGCGGAGGCCTCCGCCCTGTCGGCCTCCGCCTTCTCCAGGCAGAGGACCTCCTCTTCGTTGTGCTTCTCCCGCGCATTCCGCTCCGTCGCCTCCCGGAGGTCAGCAGCGGGGTCAATCCGCCAAGGGGTCGCGGACGTCTCCAATGACCCCATGATGGAGGCGGCGGTGACCCTCTCAAGAGTGAGGGGAGCCCTGAAGCAAGAGGAGCAAGCGAAGACTCAGACAAAGTTACAAAGAAAGAACCAAGCTTTGAGGACAGAATACTCACGCGGAGACCAATGGCGGCTTCTTCACTTCCTTACGGAAGCGGATGGCCTTCGCGGCCGCCTCGTCCCGCCGGGTCGCCGCAGCCGAGCCCTTGGGCTTCTTCGGCCGACTGCCGAACAAGGTCGGCATGGCCCTGCGCTTCTTCCCGCCGCTCGGAGCACCCGGCGCAGCAGAAGAGCCCGCGCCAGGCTGGCTGGCTCCTGGCCGATGGCGAGGGGCGACTTCTCCCTCGGCGTTGTCTTCAGGACAGTCGGCGAAGGTAGCCGAAGGCCTGAAGTCGCCTGCTGTTCCTCCTCCTCCCTCGGTGTCATCTTCCAGAGCCGCCGCCCCCAGATCGGGGTCGTCGATGTCGCTCTCCGCCCGATCGGCGAGGAACTCACGGGCCGGTCCCGAAGTGTCGGCTGATGGGTGGAGGAGAGGATTCTAACCAAAGTTGGCTGGTCAAAACAAAACTCGGCAAGAAGAAGACAATCCAAAGAAAGAAAAGAAAGGCGACTCACCACGGGCGGGGGGTTGGCGGCGGGAGTATGGCTCCTTGCCGAATCGCCAGTCCTCCAGGAGCTTGCTGTCCGAGAGGTAGTTCACCATGAAGGCCACCTCCTCGTGAGGCATGTCCTTGGTGCACATCCGACTCGGGTCACGGTGCCCGCTCATCTGGCATATCATGTGGGGGCGGCCTTGGAGCGAAAGAACTCGGCGCGCCACGAAGGCGGCCAGCAGGTCTGGACCAGTCAGGCCCTCCGACTACGTCAGCAGTCGGAGTCGCGCGACGGCGCCGGCTCCCGCAGGCGTCAGCGACCTGGCCCAGTACGACCAGTTGGGCAGTCTCCCAGCCGGCGGGCCGGCTTCGAAAGCCGGCAGGTTCACCCAGTCGCTCCTCGTGGTGACATTCCTGATGTAGAAGTAGGATCTCTGCCACATCTTCACCGACTTTATCAGCGAGATGGAGGGGAAGGGATTGTCGGCCCCCGACCTTCGCACGACGATGAAGGCGCCGCACTGAGCCGGCACGCCCGCGGCCTGGGTGCCGAGCTTGGAGAAGAAGAACTCCCCCCAGAGCTCGAGGGTGGGGAGGACTCCGAGGAATCCTTCGCACAGGGCCACGAAGGCGGACAGCAGCACCACTGCGTTGGGGGTGAGGTGGTGCGGCTGGAGACCGTAGAACTCCAGGAAGGACCAGAAGAAACTGCTCACCGGCAGCCCTAGCCCGCGCAGGCAGTGCGAGCGGAAGATGACCCACTCGCCCTCCTGCGGTGTGGGGGAAATCTCCCCCTTCGGCGCAAGACGCACCTGCACGCGATCCTCGTCGGGAAGCCGACGGGTCCGGCGGAGGAACTCAATGTGGTCTTCATGAACTTCGGAGCCGTCCCAGGTGCCGGAGCGCACTGGGGGAGGCGCGGCGGCGGAGGAAGAACTCATCGCGAGCTGTCGCCGCAGCGTTCGCCGGAGCTTGGGCGTGCGGCGGAGCGAAGAAGAGAAGAGGAAGGAGGAGAGCAAGGAGCAGCAAGGAGGAAGAGAACGAGGAGTAGTGGGAAGGAGGGGCGCGTGTGCCCCCCTCTTCCCCCTACTTATAGCCTCGTGGGCTGCGAAGCCGAGGGGGCGGACGTGGGGATTTACTGCGCCCACAACCCCACGACCCCCACGATCCATGATAAAGTTACTGCATGCAGTAACTCCACGGGAATCCGCACCGTCCACCGGGGCCGCAGCGGATCCGCTCGGGCGCCGAGGCGCGGTAGTGGCGGGCCCCGCCTATGGGCCTGTCCCGTCGTGCGCGTAGGCTGGCAGGACGGCCCAGCCACGTGCCATCGCGTGGCAGGCCTAGAACGAGCGGCGGCCTGAAGGCTTAGCTAGCACGCCACTTAAATCCCGCTGCGACGTTCGAAGTACCGAGCGAGTCAGAACTGAGTGAGTCTGAATCAAGCAAGTCTGACTCCTTCTAGTCGGCCCAGCAGAAGTCCATCAAAGACCATGTGTTGAGCACCCGAAAAGAGAAACTGCTGAGGCTTCTCGGCCGATCGACCGCGGCACCTCACCAGCTTCGGGGACTACTGTCAGAGTAATGGGCCACGGGTAGGCCGACCCGAGCCCCAGAACCCATCAAAACATCGGGGCGGGTTGCGCCCTCAAGACCCCAGGACAAAGAGCCGCCTTCTGAGGATTCAACGGCAAGACGGCTGACTGCCCGCTCACGGCCGAGTCCCAGTGATGACTTCAGGATAAGCCGACTCCTGATTGGCGACTTCCAGAGAAGCCGTCTTCAGGGAGTCGGCCCGCGACTCCAACAAACCCCATGACCTCATCAAAGGGGACGGGGCAGGGGCGCGGCTACAGTGAAGCCCACTCCCGCCCCTTACCAAGGGCAGGCATGGCCACAGCACGCCGTACCCGGGAAGATCTCCGTGCGGCGTGGCACTATTGCCCTGCCGGCCCTGACATCAGCACCACGGGACCAAATTCTGCGCCCACGATAGCTTGTCTGTACGGCCCGGAGGCAGCAGGTCCCACTAGTCAGTGAGACCCTAGGAGACGGCGAGAGGACCGCCAGTCAGATCCGTCAGTAGTCGGCCCCGGGGAGTCGGCCAGGCCCTCCCCTTGGCCCCACGCACCATTAATCAAGATGTGATGGGGAGTGGCAATAGTGATCACCAGCCAGGCAGCGGGACCGTTGCCACGACCCCATGACCAAGCCCGCGTCATCAGAAGCACGGCTACAGTAATCAGCAGCCGGCAAGACCCGCCCGCGGCGGACGCGGCCTGTCGGCTCCGTACCAGACCAGTCGGCGGGGCCCACTAGTCGGCGGGCCCCAGCAGTCGGCGGAGAAGTCGGAGGCCAGAGGCACTGATGGCTGGGCTCGCGCCCAGTCGAATTACCATTGTACCCCTGGGGGGTAGGCCTATATAAACCCCCAGGGCACCCATGCAAAGGGGGGAACCGAGTAGCTCTAGACCATATCAGATAGAAGGAGAGAGCTAGCCTTGCCCTCTCCTACCTCTAAGAAACAGCTCAAGGAGCAACCGTGTAAACACTTGGCCATAGTGATCATGCGGAGACCCCGCAGAGCAGCAGTAGGGGTATTATCTCCCCGGAGAGCCCTGAAGCTGGGTAAGATTCGCCGCGTGCATGTCTTCGCCTCATCCCATTTCCAGGCACCGGCGACGTTCTACTCGCCCCCACCATGATAAGCCATCCTTTGGCATATGTCGCACCAAACCCTCGACACCGAGCTTTATCAAATATTCCGTTTTAGTTAGACAATATCCCGTTCCCTTTGGACCACATGGAGGATCAACTGACGAGACTACTCCGAGAAGGGCAAGATATCAGACAACTGAGGACCACTTTAGTAAAAGAGGACCTCACCATACACTAATAGAATTAAAGCTACAACAGTCGAAGACTCGAAGAATTTGAAGACACTGAAGAATTCCAAGACTTATATGACCTTTAGAAGACCAAACCCTTGTTGTATACTTACGTTAGATGCGACGGTTTGTGAACTATCATATTTTGTGTGTGTTTTCTGACAGCAACACATAAAACTTATTCTCAAAACTACAGTGTTTGTATTGTGTGTATCTCTCTCTATCCCTCTTATCTCATCCCAAAACCCTTGGACCCAATAGATGATGAATGAAGATGGACTTGTATTCTCTGGACCGATCACTCAGTTGGAGGCAGAGCTATGGATCCAAAACATGGAGAATCACTTCGGGAGCAATTTGGTTGCAAGGAAGTATGAGGTTCAATACGCTCTTCAGTACTTTACAAAATGTGCTGCAACCTGGTGGAAAATGCATCAGGCCGTACAAGGATGTAATGGAGCAAAAACTTGGGAGGAACTGAAGAGGACTCTATTGGGATCTCGTCTTATCCGGAAGCACGGTGATAAACCGATGAAGAAACCTTTTGCCTGCAAGATATGCGGAGAAATAGGACACACCCATGAAAAACAAAAGGATGGATGCCCTCATTGTGAAGGAAATCACCGAGCTGAAGAATGCCCAACTAGGCAGGTTATTTGTTTCTTGTGTGAAGGAACTACGCACTACCCTGTCCAGTGTCACATTTACCCCAGGGTACAAGAAATTACCAAGAACCAGAAGGAAGCAATGAAACAAGCCCTCAGGGAAAGTTTAAAAGAACTTGTGATGAAGGAAGATGTTGGCGACCCTAATGGAGAAGGCCTAAACAGATTTTACTCCAATGCCTGCTATTCATGTGGAGAAGGACATTTTTCACAGTATTGCATGAAGCAAAGCCAAGAGTATCTGGGAGACTTCCCTACACAAGAAGTGGAGTTTGATCCACAAGAGATAGAAGAATTGATCAGAACGAAGAAGTTGAGGAAGAGAAAGGGCATGTATTCCCTTAACAATCCAGTTTCTACAGAAAAGGACCTGAGTCATATCACTTGTTACAAGTGCAAGGATTTAGGTCATTATGCTAACAAATGCCCATAAAGGATGCGAAGGACCCAAGGAGCCAAGATAACCACCAGGAAGCCCCTGGATTTGTCTGAAGTCATTTGTTTATGCTGCAAAGGAGTAGTACATTTTGCCAGAGAATGTTCAGACCCAAGGAAAGCTTGAGCTGAGTAGTTGAGATCTTGATATTGGAATAAAGCATGTAACAAATGTGGAACACACTTTTATTTTCATTGGGAATGTTGAGTTGAGTGTGAAATGAAAATAGTAATAGCTCATGAAGCAATAAAAGTTGATGTGGATGAAATCTCATGTGAAATGTTATGAGTTGTTGTTGATTGTGAGTGCCTCTCTCGCTATCTCGCCTAGACTTAAACCTTGAACCCATGGACGAGCTGACCTCAATCCTCTCCTGGAAAAAAAATCACATTTCACCCAAGGAAATACATACATTATCCTAAGTACCCTTCTATCTTATACCTGAAGATGACAACCCTTTACGAATCTTTTCTCAAGGGCCCGAAAACGATCGTGACCCTGACTAGTGATCAGGATTACCCAAAAATCCTGAAGGACATGATGAAGAATATTCATCTCGAAGGAGATGCAGTCTACAAGGGTTATCCTTTCATGGAGAAGGGAGTTGAACTTTGGTATGTGGAGGTAAACCTCCACCATGTGAAGGGAGTTTGCCCAAAGACTATGTGGGGATACTTTTTCGTTTCTCGAGTACCACAAGCAACATTCTTTGACTCTGTTCGTGAAGTTGCTATGGAAGCCATACGTCAGATTGCAGAAATACTAGAAGCAAGAATCCATCCCACGCAGGAATGTGCGAGGGAGGTGCATGCAGAGATGATGGAGATGAAGATCATGGCCACCACAATGAAGCAAAACATCGATGATTTGAAGGATCACATCGCACAATTCTTGTGGGACTGAAGCATCTTCAAGAATGGCAAATGAATAAAGATGGAAGTAATGCTTGACCATACCAAACTATGTGGATTGGAGCTTTTGTAATAGAGTACTTTTGAAATTTGAGTTTTGAGTAGTGGCTAAGGATATACTAAAGGATTTGATATGAAGAGAATATGAATTATGGATGAACCAATGCATTTTTTTGGCGATACTTGTCTGTGTTAACACTTGACCAGTGGAAAAGAAAATGTATTCCGTAGAGTGGAGTTTGGAAAAATGAGTTGGAGTTTGGTTTTAGTTATGATGGTTACCCCAAGAGTAGGCAGGAATGAAGTGCTATTGGATTTAAAGGAGATGTAATGTTGGAACACGGAACAATAGTAACTCTAAGGATGAGTTAAAGATATACAAGTTTGAAGTGGGCCATAACCCACAGGACCCAGGATTTGATAAGGACAGAAGCACAATCTTGTTGAAGAAAAGAATTCTAGAAGAAGCTGTGATTTCATCAGCAAACGTTTCATAGGAGGTTACGTAAACCCGAGGGTTGTGAAGAAATGATAGAAATTTTGTTTGGCTTGCAGAACCAATGGATTTACCCAAACCCAGATCATGGAGAAGAGAACTTCTGCAATGCTTGTGAGGATTCCCAAGTGTTAGAATACGTGATTCACTATCTACGTATGTGGTAATCATTCAAGTACGGGATGGATTGGCCCCCATACCGGAGACCTCTATCATGAACTATGATATGTTGATGGAAAATCAGAGAGCCTTAAAACCCTAGATGAGTGTCGACACGACAAGCCAAAAGCCTTAGAATGGCAGGACGATGGAAACCCTATACGGGCACCTGCTGCCAATCGCAGGTTATATGGTGAGATTCAACCTAGACCCATTTCCTGCAGGAGGAACCACTAATTATTGACCACCATGAGATTTTCGATAGTTGTTTAGCATTGGTGACATACCTATCAGCTAAGAAGCCCCAGACTCGGAAGGGTCTTATTTGATGCAAGGACTCTAGATTTGGAGGAAAAGGCCATGCCCTTACCGGAAGAGCACAAGTGAAGGAGTTATCTCGGAGAATATGAGAAGACCGACACCGTCAACGCAAAGGATGGAGTACATGAGTTTTGTTGGAACCATAACCATGCTTCTAAGGGTGCTAGCACCCCATACTATGTGTCGATTAATGGATTTTCAAGAAGACCCCCCAAACCTAACCTTCTTTCTAGCCTCTCCGAATCTCGAGGACGAGATTCATTTCAAGGTTGGTAGTTTGTAACATCCCAAAATTCTTAATTTTGGAATGTTATATTAAATAAACAGTTATGAATGTTTGTTTGATTGTTGTGTGATCGATTCTGTGAAACTGAGTGGAATCTGAAACTTTTTGAAAGTTGAATGAGAGGGAATAAAAGGACTTTCCCAAAACTTTCATCTTGCATTTTGATCGCCATGAATTCAAATTCATTTCATCACAAAACCCTGGAGTGAAGATAATATGACTTCTTCCATTTAAAGAAATGAAAAGGGGTTTGAAATGAATTGAATTCCATTTGAGATATTCAAATATAGAAACTTTAAGCAACTCAATGAGTTCATGAGGGAAGATAAAATGACTTCTTCAAATTAGAAGAAAGAGAGTTGGATGTTTTGAAGGAATAATTTGGAAGTCACTTTCAAGTTATTTGAAACTCATTTTGCATTTGAAGTTGTTTGAAATGTCAAATTCAAATCAAATTGGGAGTTATTTGGGTTTCTATTAAAATTATTTTTCTCCTAAAAATAAATAAATGGAATAAGGGTAAAATGATTCCCTTCAATAGAAAACTAGGAGAAAATAAATCTGAAATCATTTTGGGATTTAAAAATGTTTTTTATTGATTTTAAATGCAAAACTAGCACTGTTTGACTTTTATGATTTTTTATGGAATTTAGTCGAACTTGAAAAATAGTTCATCTTATTCGGGGTATTTTTTTTGAACATTTTCGTATATAATATGCCTACGTAAAATGTTTACTTATTTTCCTATATTGAAGTTTATTATTTCCGTAAAAAAACACGCACGCACACCGCACCACCTGGACCGAAACCACTTCGGCCCAGGAGCACCCGCGCGCAGGCCCGGCCAACCACTGGCCAGAGCCGGCCACGGACACATCAAACAGCGCTAGGCCAGGAGCACCGCGGCCTGCTCCCAGCGCCGGGAGGCCATCACCTCGCACGCCCGACGTCTCCCTCTGGCTCTCACATAGCTGCCGCTGCTAGGTGGGGCCCGCTGTCCAGGCCATCGTCTTCAACCTCCCGCTTTCCTCGCGCGGGATAAGCAGCACACTCGCCAACCGCCTCGCTCGGGATAAACCTTATCCGCAGCTCCTGAGCTCCCTGCTCGCGCCTATAAAACCCCCAGGAGCCCCTCTCTCTATTCGGCCACTTTGTTAGCCCTCTCACCACTCGTAGCCGCCGTCTCGTCGTTTCGCATCTCGCCGGAGCCGGAGCTTCTCCTCGTCGTTTTCGTCGCCGGTGGCACATCCGAACCCTCTTATTCCCTGTCAATCAACTTGCCTCGCCATCCCGCGTCATTTTGACATGTTTTTGCCACCCAGGTCTCACCGGAGGCGCTGTCCCGACGACCTGCGTTCTCGCCGGAGCATAGGGACGCCCGCCTCACGCAGCACGACCCCGACCACCCCGCCGCCCGCCGACCCCACCAGCGGATCACCCACGCCGCGCCGGACCCCGCCGCCTCCTTCCCCGTCGCTGAGAAGCACCAGAGTCGCCGCCCCATCACCGGCTATTGCCAGCGCCGCCGCCCCTGTACGTCGTCGTCGCCTCTATAAGACAATCGCTGGCTTCCCCGTTCGTTTTTTAATCTCGTATTAGATCGGTTAACCGCTAGTTAGTAAACCGATCTCGGTTTTTTTATTTTTTTAGCCGCAGTAGCTGTTTTAGTTATTTAGTGGTCGTTCGCTGTGTAGCCTAAGCCGCAAACACTGTCAGCTAGCCAGGATACGCCACACGACCAGGGGACTGTTTGCAGTTATTTGTTTTTCTGTTTAGTCCCTAAGTTTTGCAGATTGGTCCCTGAACTTTAGTTAGCCACAACTTTTTAACCGTAAGTCCAAATTCAACGAAACCAGCGCTAAAATGTTCGTCTCGAATAGATTTATCTAGAGAACCAACTTTGAAAACTTTTGGCCATTTCCAGATTTGAATTTATTCTGGTTTGAATTCAAACTTCAACTCGCCATATCTCCTAAACCGTAGCTCCGATTGATGTGATTCTTTTTGCACCATGTCACCGTAGCCAAACCCTACCACTTGTACCATTGTCACACATTTTCCACACAAATATGGTCTGTCTATGATAGTTTTATTACTATGCTTTATATGCACGATAGATCACATCACGGTTTTGCACCATGTGTCACTTAGTGTTTTGCACCTAGAATTTTGCATGCAATTGAAGTGTGTTGGATTTTCATTTGGTTTTTACCGGACTTTTTGTTGCATATTATTTTGAATCTATGTAGTGATTGCTTATGTATGTTATTTTACTTTGACGATAGACTGTCCAGAGTGCGAATCCGAGAACTATCGATCTGTAGAATTCAACTATCAGTATCTGTCACGACCGGTTTTCCAATAAAAATGTTTATTGAGAAACCAATCTTTTGAGTCCAGTATGAGAAAAATCCTCCTTACTGGTAGACAAATTCTTGATACAATAAGCCAGTAGCATAAAATATATTACAGGGTTGAGCTACGGTTGCTCAACCAAATTATTACAAGCACGCCAATAATTATACATAATGGCGGATATGACACAGTGGTGTGGAGGCATACTACTGACTCGAGGATAGGGTGGTGGTGGAAAATCACAGCAGGGAGTGAGATACATGACTCTAAAACTGGCATCTCATCGAGCGTCGAGGTGAGGCTCGATGAATTTATTGGGTAGCGGAAGCGGATATAATACAGTGACCAAATCCAGGGTCGCACGAGACTGACTGGCATTCCTCTAGGCATCGGACTCGCTATCAAATTCTTCATCCATGAGATCGCCTTCGTCAGCATCTGGCCAAATCAACAAGCCAGGTGAGTACTTTGAAAGTACTCGCAAGACAGTTCGGACGTAAGATATAACAAATGCATGCATGGATGCGTCATGATTAATTTACCAATGCACATTCAAAATTTAGCAAGCAAGGAAAGTAAAAAGTGAATCGGCGGTAGTCCGCCTGAAAACCCAACAAAAAGAAATAATAGGAAACCGATCAGGTGTCTGAAGCGACGCCTCGAAGGGTGAACAAATAAATAAAGATCATGCCGCAGTCGGGCGTCTAAACGACACCACATAAAGGGCTTAAACTGAAAAATAAAAGACATGCGTGCCACAGTCGGACGTCGGGGCGACATCACAGAAAGGGCTTATATTGAAAGTAAATAATAACAATGCCACAGTCGGACGTCTGAGCGACATCGCAAAAAGAGCTTTTATTGAAACTAAATAATAACAATGCCACAGTCGGACGTCTGAGCGACATCGCAGAAAGGGCTTTTATTCACAAGTAAATAATACTCATAATAAATATTCAATTCATGATAATAAACGGGTTAGTCCATCCACAGGAATAAACATTTAACCGGACTTAGCACTCATGTGATTCACCGGAGTCTCTGTCATCAAAACTAACATTTGTCAGGATAAGATAATACCGAACTTGGACATGGAATAGATGATTCAAAGGAATATATGACTCTGTAGAGTTTGTATGAAATTTTTTCCCACAGCCAACGGATTTCCGTAGTCACGAAGGACTAGTTCCGTTTATGGTATTTCGGAAGAAAACACAGCTAACCACTACACACCCATCCTACCTCTCGATGCCAGGAATCACCCTAGACATCGTCCAAGAAAAACTTTTGAGACGGGGAGATCACAATCTCGAATAGCATGGGATCAAATTTATATACGCGCGCTCTAAGGGGTGCCCCCCTCTCGGTCCCAACCGGAAACACCCATGCCCCCTGACCGGATGACTGGCTTTACTCCAGGGCCATGGAACCATCATCACGGCCTCTCCTTTTGGTGTGTACCAAGAAAGCGGTTTGCAACTTACTAAGCCATATTCCTTGCGAAAAACATGTGGTAGTACAGGGAAGGAAAAATGGAAGGTATTGGATTTTCGAAACTCACTTGCCTCAACGTTGCATGTAACATGACATTCGTCGGTATGCTCATCAACATGCCATGAAACTACTTAATGCAAACATGTCAAAACAATCATCATATCAAAAGTTCAAACATGCTTGCCTGGTTCAGAGTAGTCGGAGCCTAGCTCGGTGAAGTTCGCGGTCCCGTCACCTCCTTCGGTGTCTACGGTATAAAGAAACATACGCGCTAACGTAAATACCGTGAGGTGCACAAAATTATTCCAAATATTTTTCAAATAAATCTGATAAAAAACTAGACAAAATTCTAAGGAGGACAGAAAAAGAATCAATCAAAAATACTTTTTTGTTTAAAAGTTATAAGGGTTTTACTCCAGGGACTCATCTGTAATGAAACAGAAAGTTCCCAGGGGCTAACTTATAAAAACAGAAAACGCTTCGATTGAGAATACGCCGGCCCAGAGGGGAGACGCATTTTGGCAGAAGATGTTTTGAGAAAACAGTTCGTTTAAAGATCAGAGAGGCTGACAGGCGGGTCCCGCCCGTCAGGTTTGAAATTTCAAAAGAGGCGGCAGAGCTCGACGGTGCCTGAGAGCCGCGGTGGTCGTCGGCGGCGATCCACGGCGAGGCAGGGGGATCGGAGGTTACCAACGTGTTCACCGTGTCCTTCCGCGTCGGTGGGTGGTGGTGGTGGTCGCCGGCGAGCACCACGTCGACGGCGGCCCTTGCTCCGGCGGACGGTGGTTCGGGCGTTGATGGAGCTCGCCGAAGAGGGCTGCAAGGATCGAATCGAAGTGGGGGTTAGCTCTCTGGTTGCTCGAGGAGGTTACTGACGAAGTTTGGGCGCCGGGGATGGTCTCACCGGAGTGAATCAAGACGGAGGCCGAGGCGGAACGAGGCGGCCGGAGTCAAGGAAGAAGGGCCCCTCGAGGCTCTTCCAGTTGCTGGGCGGGGTCCAGTGTGGTGGTGGAGGTGTGCGGGGGCGAGAGTGAGCTTGGGGGCGCTATATATAGCCGGCCCGAGGCGGTTGCCGTGAACGGGATAAGTCCGGTGAGTGATTACGGCGGCGCTGTGGTTGGGCAGTTGGATTAGGGGCTTGGGCATCGACTAGATGAAGTAACGAGCCCATCCCGGTGCGTAACTCAGCAAGGGGGGGAGGAGGTTACGGCCTGTCCCAACAGAACGGCCGTGCGGCACGTCGGCGGCAGGGAGCACGCCCTGCGCATGCCAGGCCACGACGATGGTGCTGCATGCATGCGCTGGCAAGGGAGACGGCCACGCGGAGCTCCCAGGTGGCTTGGACGGTGCAGAATGGAGTTGTGCCGTAGGGTGCCTTCTGTCGGCCGCCACGGGAGGTCCCGACGCCGCAGAAGACGCCAGCGAGGGCGGGCCAGCGTGCCACCGACGCCAGGAACAGGCCAAGCGTGCGTGCGGTGCTCCGGACAGGGAGGAGGGGCTGTGCGCAACGCGCCAGGCGCACTGTCGACGCGTGACTGAACTCTGACGAAGGAAAAACGACACTGAACTCTGAAACTCTGAACTTTTTTGAAAATGCAGGGGAAACAGTGCCGGCCAGGTGTTCGACAGAATGATTTTGGTATATAGGGGTTTCTCCTTGAGCTGAAACTTGGTGGGGTGGCCTCTCACTGCACCAGGAGGCTTCCTGAATTTTGGTAGAATTTTTGGTGAAGAGGAGATATGAATTTCACCAAATTTGGCAAATCTGGTCCAAACTTGCAGAGACTGAAATTTGAAAAATTTGAAAAGAGGGAGAGTGGATCAAGATGGTTCTGGGTTGTGGATGCTAAGGACAATCCAAAGGAGTTGGTTTGAGATAAAAACTCAAAGGCAATGAGGTACTTGCTTTGAAAATTACTTAGGCTCATAATGAAAGACAAAATTGTTTCAGGAGATAAAATAAATGAAATAAAATTCAAAAGTGGTTTGGACTTGATGGGACAGAGAATTTAGATTGTTCCAAAGTGGAGGGAGGGGTTTTGGGAGGTCTTTCCACATGAGGCAAAATAAAATCATGGGTGGTTCCAAAATGAGAGAAGCCCCAAAAACTCCTAGGGTTTTCCTTTTAAATGAAAATAATCAAATTCAAAAAAATACATTTGAGAGGAGAAGAATTCAGAAGAAAAGTTTCCATAATTAAAACACCCAATTTGAAAAGGATGTAAAGAAAATCCTTGCCAAAGGTGAAAGTTTTTAAGAGAGAGGTTTTCTGAAAAAAAAATTAAATGGCCTCTCTTCAAAAACCAATAAAGTTTTTGCTAAAACCAAAAGAAAATTTTGGAGTGTCACAACACCTACCCCCTTAGGAAAAATCTCGTCCCCGAGATTTTAGCTGATCCTTAAATAAGTGTGGATGCTCTGCCCGAAGAAAATCCTCTCTTTCCCAAGTTGCTTCACTTTCGGTGTGATTGCTCCACTGAACTTTGAAAAACTTGATGGTTTTCTGTCGGGTCCTCCTTTCAGACTCCTCTAATAATTTTACTGGACGTTCCCGATAGGTGAGGTCTGGCTGCACGTCAATGTTCTCATGGGATACTTGTTTCTCTGGGTTGCTTACGCACTTCCTCAATTGCGAGACATGGAACACGTCGTGGACATCGGATAATTCTTCGGGTAAGTCTAGCTGGTAGGCTACAGTGCCCCTTCGTGCCACTATACAGAATGGTCCGATGAATCTTGGTGCTAGCTTTCCCTTAATCTTGAATCGTTGCAGGCCCCCCATAGGTGATACTCGTAGGTATACAAATTCACCGAGTTCGAATCCGACCTCATGATGTTTCCGATCGTAATAACTCTTCTATCGGCTTTGAGCGGTCTTGAGTCGATCCCTGATTAGCTTGACCTTTTCCTCGGCTTCTTTGAGCATGTCTGGGCTGAAGATACAGCTGTCTCCGGTTTCTGACCAATTTAGCGGGGTACGACATCTTCGTCCGTATAGGGCTTCAAAAGGTGCCATTTGCAGGCTGGCCTGGTAACTGTTGTTGTATGCGAACTCGGCATATGGAAGGCTTTCTTCCCAACTGGTCCCATAGGTGAGGACACATGCTCTCAGCATGTCTTCTAGAATTTGGTTTACGCGTTCAGCCTGTCCATCTGTCTGGGGATGGTAGGCTGTACTGAAGGCCAGTTGAGTTCCCAGAGCCTGTTGTAAATGATCCCAGAATCTCGAGACGAACTGAGTGCCTCTGTCGGATATTATAGTCTTCGGGACTCCATGCAAACAAACTATACGGGAGAGATAAATCCTGGCAAGCCTCTGAGTGTTGTAGGTTGTCTTCACTGGAATGAAATGTGCCACCTTGGTTAATCTATCGGTGATGACCCATATGGCATCATTCCCGTGTCGTGACCGAGGTAGTCCGACAATGAAATCCATCCCTATTTCATCCCATTTCCACTTAGGTATTTTGTTTGGTTGCAGTAGTCCGGCTGGTCTTTGATGCTCAACTTTTATGCGTTGACAAGAATCGCAACATGCAACGAATGTGGCTATGTCCATCTTCATACCGTGCCACCAAAATCTTTCCTGAATATCCTTATACATTTTGGTTCCTCCAGGGTGGATCGAATATGGGGCGGTGTGGGCTTCAGCTAGAATTTGCTGTTTGAGGTCCTCTATATTTGGCACGCAGAGTCTGTCTCCGTACCATAATATTCCTCCATCGTCTATGACGAACTCTGAGGCATTGCCCATACTCACCTTTCTTTTAATTCCTTCGATGCTGGGGTGACCATGCTGAGCTTCTTTAATTCTCTCCACAAGGTCGGGCTGTATTTCCAAGTTTGATATGGTGCCTTCCGCGATCATTAACAAGTTGAGTTTGGCAAATTCTTGTTGGAATTCAGGTCTCAAGCTTTGCAGACTGTTTTCGTCGGAGCTGGGGTTCCGACTAAGAGCGTCGGCCACTACATTTGCTTTTCCTGGATGATAGTGGATACCAACATCATAATCCTTTACCAATTCCAACCAGCGTCGTTGCCATAAGTTTAGTTCTGGCTGTGTGAAAATATATTTGAGACTTTTATGGTCCGTGTATATTTCACATCGATTTCCAAGTAAGAAATGCCTCCATTCCTTGAGTGCATGAATGACTGCTGCCATTTCTAAGTCATGAGTGGGATAATTTTCCTCATGCTTGCGAAGTTGCCTTGAAGCGTATGCGACAACCTTGCCTTCTTGCATCAACACACACCCAAGGCCCTTTCGGGATGCGTCACAATACACTTCAAAATTCTTGTATATGTCTAGCACAATTAATATTGGTGCTGTAGTTAATTTCTGTTTTAGCTCTTGGGAACTTTTCTCGCAGGCTTCTGTCCATTCAAACTTCTTGTCCTTCTTGAGTAACTGCGTCATTGGCTTGGCTATGGTGGAGAATCCTTCAATAAATCTGCGGTAATATCCTGCCATTGCCAAGAAGCTTCGTATGTCCGTTACGCTGGCTGGTGACTTCCAGCCAAGTACGGCCCTGACTTTCTCCGGGTCCACTGCGATACCGTCTTGGGTCAGTACGTGGCCTAGAAAACCTACTTGTCTTAGCCAAAATTCGCACTTGCTGAACTTGGCATACAATTGATGTTTCCGGAGTTCTCCTAGCACAATCCTGAGATGTTCCGCATGTTCTTCTGGTGTCTTGGAGTATACCAGAATATCGTCGATGAATACCACAACGAACTTGTCCATAAACTTCATAAATACTTTGTTCATGAGGTGAACAAAATATGCGGGGGCGTTCATTAATCCAAATGGCATTACTGTGAACTCATATAGTCCATATCTGGAGGTGAAGGTTGTTTTGGGGATATCTTCTGTTCGCACTTTTAATTGATGGTATCCTGACCTTAAGTCAATTTTTGAGAATACCTTGGCCTGAGCGAGTTGATCAAACAAATCGTTTATCCGGGGCATCGGGTATTTGTTCTTGACTGTGACCATGTTAAGTGCTCGGTAGTCTATGCACAATCTCAGTGTTCCATCCTTCTTTTTGGCAAATAAAATTGGTGATCCCCAAGGTGAGGAGCTGGCTCGAATGTATCCCTTGTCCAGCAATTCCTTTATTTGTTTCTTCAACTCAATCAACTCGTATGGTGCCATTCTGTATGGTTTCTTGTATATGGGGGTGGTTCCTGGTGCTAGATCAATGCTGAATTCTATCTCTCGGTCTGGAGGCATGCCTGGTAGTTCTTCGGGGAATACGTCTGGAAATTCACACACTACTGGAACCTTGTTTAGCTCAGAAACGTCCACCTTATTCAATCTCGGTTGCCTGGGTATTTTTCTTTCTTTGGCTGACACTCTTATTGTCTTCCCGTGGTGGTGTGTGAGAATTACGGTCCGGTTGAAACAGTCAATAAAACCTTTGTTGGTGGTTAACCAGTCCATCCCTAGGATGACATCCAGTCCTTTATTTTCCAATACAATAAGATTGGCGTGAAACTTCAATCCTTCGAATTCAATAACCACATCTTGAGAGTAACTCTGAGTAACTTGCTCAATCCCAGGGGACTTGATGATCATGGATTTTTCCAAGGGAAACATCGAAAAATTATTTTGCAAAGCAAAACTTTTCGAGATGAATGAGTGAGAAGCTCCAGAATCAAACAAAACCATGGCAGGTATTGTGTTGACAGGAAACGTACCGAGTACGATATCCGGGGCGTTCTGTGCTTCTTCTTTGGTCACGTGGTTCAGATGACCCTTCCTGTGGTTGTTGTTGGGGTTGAAATTGTTTCGCTTGGGTGCTGAATTATTGCCACCGTTGTTCGGCTTTGGGGTCGAGTTCCTTGGCTTGGGGCACTGCTTGGCATAGTGCCCTTCCTCTCCACAAGCGTAGCAAGTAACGCATGGGCGATATGTGAACTCCTTGTCCCTTGCATGGAAATTCTTGGTTGGGCGTGAGACGTTTGTCGTAGGTTTGTGTGTCCCACCTTTCTGAAAATCTGTCTTGCTTCGGTGGTTGCGCGCAAGAGTTGTCTGGTCTCTTTTTCGCTTGCAGAAATCCTCCAAGGTACGTCTCTCATTTTCCAGAGTAATGGCTTTGTCCACTAGTATCTTAAAATCTGGAAAAGTGTGCACGACCAGTTGGCATTTAAGCGCGGGCGCCAGACCGTCAAGGAATTTCTCCATCTTCTTGCTTTCAGTCATACGCTCTTCATTGGCGTAGCGAGACAATAGAGTAAATTGACCGTTGTAATCTGACACTGTCATGTTCCTTTGTTTGAGGTCATCGAACTCTCTCTTCTTGATTTTCATAATACTCTTAGGAATGTGTGCACCACGGAAACCTTCCTTGAAATCATCCTAGGTTATATCATTTTCGTTGGGGTGCATGTGCAGAAAATTCTCCCACCATGATGCAGTTGCTCCTGTGAGATAGTGCGGGGCATATAGTACCTTCTCGGGGTCTGAACATTTTGCAATAATTAATTTTCTCTCCATATCTCGAAGCTAATCCTCGGCTTCAAGAGGCTTGTCAGTATGAGAAAATGTTTGGGGACGTGTCTTCTGTAGCTTAGATAACTTGGAATGCTGCTGATACTCTCCATGGTGATTTCCCATGTTGATGACTTGGTTCATCATTTCCCGATGTTGTTGCTGACTCTGCTCATAAAGGAGGCACATTTGGGAAAGTGCCGTTTCACTGACCGGTTGACTCGACTGCTCTTGTGCGAAATTGTTGCCTGGTTGAGTGTCATAATTTTGACTTGACTGCCCTTGTGTGAAATTGTTGCCCGGTCGAGTGCCATAATTTTCCTCTGGTGGAGTTGGCATGGAGCAAGTCCAAGGACGAGACATTTTTCACTCTGGGGATATATTTTGTAAAACCCATAAGAAAAGCGAAAAGGGTCGCAAAAACAATTCCACAAATGCACAAAGCTGGCAAATAAATTAAATAACCAAGCTTACTTAAGAAAAACAATTCGATTTGTGCACGGAGAAGGACTGCTCATTACATATCTTACACGCGGGCGGTAATTATACAATACATCACTCAGGATATGCGCACATAATCCTGACATGTTATTTAGGCTAGTGCACTTCTCCCAGTTCCTACATGATGCGCAAAAAAGCTACTCCTCACAACCTATGTACATATAAACATATCGTACAAAGCGGTACATTGCATGGCGGCTAAGCGTACTCAGTCGGAGATGTTGACGATCTCCTGTGCCCTGCCGAGGGTGAGGCGTAGCGAGGCTGGGGACTCGACTTCCTCCTCGCTAATAGGCTCCATACCTGTAGTGTTGCGCCGAGTAGATGGAGCGGGTGCCAGGGGCGGAACAACACGAACAGGAGTGGGCGCGAAGGGTGGTGCAGTGCGAGCTGGAGTGGGTGCGATGACTTGGTTGAACTCTTCGGTGGTAGGCAGGCGGCGAGTAGGTGCATAAGATGCTGAGGACGAGACAAAAGTCAGTGGCGGTGCGGTGGGCAGGAGCTCCCTCCTGTTGGCGGCACAGCCATGGACTGAGTCCATGCGGGCAGCCACGAAGTCGTCCACCAGGTTGTCGAAGGCTGCCTCCAGGGCCCGGAGATACTCAATAAGCATCTCAAAAGCCTCGTCTCGTTCTCCTCTGGGGCAGGAGAATGCGTAGTGACAGGTGTAAGGCACATGGCATGGAAGATAACGGTAACGATGAGTCTTCATCACGGGAAGGACAGCCCTGAGATGAGCTATCGCCTCGCGGGCTACCATCTGCATAGCATGCCTCTCCGTAGGCATGGCTCTTCCCAAGAACCGGAAGCGGCATAACTCACCACGCCCTCCCTTGAACTGTACCGCGGCCTGGTGCATGGTCAGACTGTCGTTGACTCGGTGCTGGCAGAGTGTGAAGACTGGGCGCACAGATGGCCCCATCGCAACCTGAACGATGAAGGAGAGAAGCTTGACGAACCCATCGGGCATGTTGGCGAAGGTCTGAGACTCTCAGCTGTTGTCGGCCATCTACAAAAGTAGGCAAAAATTCTGAATGGTCAGATCATAAATTTATGCTGACTGTCAGAAAATGACTACAATTGCAAAAATATGATTTAGCTCTAGCATGCTAATAACCAATTAGCGATCGCACCTAGTGGCTTCCTACAGTCAGCCTAGCTCTGGTACCAAGCTTGTCATGACCGGTTTTCCAATAAAAATGTTTATTGAGAAACCAATCTTTTGAGTCGAGTATGAGAAAAATCCTCCTTACTGGTAGACAAATTCTTGATACAATAAGCCAGTAGCATAAAATATATTACAGGGTCGAGCTACGGTTGCTCAACCAAATTATTACAAGCACGCCAATAATTATACATAATGGCGGATATGACACAGTGGTGTGGAGGCATACTACTGACTCGAGGATAGGGTGGTGGTGGAAAATCACAGCGGGGAGTGAGATACATGACTCTAAAACTGGTATCTCATCGAGCGTCGAGGTGAGGCTCGATGAATTTATTTGGTAGCGGAAGCGGATATAATACAGTGACCAAATCCAGGGTCGCACGAGACTGACTGGGATTCCTCTAGGCGTCGGACTCGCTATAAAATTCTTCATCCATGAGATCGCCTTCGTCAGCATCTGGCCAAATCAACAAGCCAGGTGAGTACTTTGAAAGTACTCGCAAGACAGTTCGGACGTAAGATATAACAAATGCATGCATGGATGCGTCATGATTAATTTACCAATGCACATTCAAAATTTAGCAAGCAAGGTAAGTAAAAAGTGAATCGGCGGTAGTCCGCCTGAAAACCCAACAAAAAGAAATAATAGGAAATTGATCGGGTGTCTGAAGCGACGCCTCGAAGGGTGAACAAATAAATAAAGATCATGCCGCAGTCGGGCGTCTAAGCGACACCACATAAAGGGCTTAAACTGAAAATAAAAGACATGCGTGCCACAGTCGGACGTCGGGGCGACATCACAGAAAGGGCTTATATTGAAAGTAAATAATAACAATGCCACAGTCGGACGTCTGAGCGACATCGCAGAAAGGGCTTTTATTGAAACTAAATAATAACAATGCCACAGTCGGACGTCTGAGCGACATCGCAGAAAGGGCTTTTATTCACAAGTAAATAATACTCATAATAAATATTCAATTCATGATAATAAACGGGTTAGTCCATCCACAGGAATAAACATTTAACCGGACATAGCACTCATGTGATTCACTGGAGTCTCTGTCATCAAAACTGACATTTGTCAGGATAAGATAATACCGAACTTGGACATGGAATAGATGATTCAAAGGAATATATGACTCTGCAGAGTTTGTACGAAAAATTTTCCCACAGCCAACGGATTTCCGTAGTCACGAAGGACTAGTTCCGTTTACGGTATTTCAGAAGAAAACACAGCTAACCAGTACACACCCATCCTACCTCTCGATGCCAGGAATCACCCTAGACATCGTCCAAGAAAAACTTTTGAGACGGGGAGATCACAATCTCGAATAGCATGGGATCAAATTTATATACGCGCGCTCTAAGGGGTGCCCCCCTCTCGGTCCCAACCGGAAACACCCATGCCCCCTGACCGGATGACTGGCTTTAATCCAGGGCCATGGAACCATCATCACGGCCTCTCCGTTTGGTGTGTACCAAGAAAGCGGTTTGCAACTTACTAAGCCATATTCCTTGCGGAAAACATGTGGTAGTATAGGGAAGGAAAAATGGAAGGTACCGGACTGATACGGGTTGACACTGAAGTCATATAGTCTGGCATAAGACTGGCATGCTACAACACTGCCATCTTACCCATCCTCATGCCAACACATGGCCATGCATACTCACATCCATCCACTTATGGATTTTCGAAACTCACTTGCCTCAACGTTGCATGTAACATGACATTCGTCGGTATGCTTATCAACATGCCATGAAACTACTTAATGCAAACATGTCAAAACAATCATCATATCAAAAGTTCAAACATGCTTGCCTGGTTCAGAGTAGTCGGAGCCTAGCTCGGTGAAGTTCGCGGTCCCGTCACCTCCTTCGGTGTCTACGGTATAAAGAAACATACGCGCTAACGTAAATACCGTGAGGTGCACAAAATTATTCCAAATATTTTTCAAATAAATCTGATAAAAAACTAGACAAAATTCTAAGGAGGACAGAAAAAGAATCAATCAAAAATACTTTTTTGTTTAAAAGTTATAAGGGTTTTACTCCAGGGACTCATCTGTAATGAAACAGAAAGTTCCCAGGGGCTAACTTATAAAAACAGAAAACGCTTCGATTGAGAATACGCCGGCCCAGAGGGGAGACGCATTTTGGCAGAAGATGTTTTGAGAAAACAGTTCGTTTAAAGATCAGAGAGGCTGACAGGCGGGTCCCGCCCGTCAGGTTTGAAATTTCAAAAGAGGCGGCAGAACTCGACGGTGCCTGAGAGCCGCGGTGGTCGCCGGCGGCGATCCACGGCGAGGCAGGGGGATCGGAGGTTACCAACGTGTTCACCGTGTCCTTCCGCATCGGTGGGTGGTGGTGGTGGTCGCCGGCGAGCACCACGTCGACGGCGGCCCTTGCTCCGGCGGACGGTGGTTCGGGCGTTGATGGAGCTCGCGGAGGAGGGCTGCAAGGATCGAATAGAAGTGGGGGTTAGCTCTCTGGTTGCTCGAGGAGGTTACTGACGAAGTTTGGGCGCCGGGGATGGTCTCACCGGAGTGAATCAAGACGGAGGCCGAGGCGGAACGAGGCGGCCGGAGTCGAGGAAGAAGGGCCCCTCGAGGCTCTTCCAGTTGCTGGGCGGGGTCCAGTGTGGTGGTGGAGGTGTGCGGGGGCGAGAGTGAGCTTGGGGGCGCTCTATATAGCCGGCCCGAGGCGGTTGCCGTGAACGGGATAAGTCCGACGAGTGATTACGGCGGCGCTGTGGTTGGGCAGTTGGATTAGGGGCTTGGGCATCGACTAGATGAAGTAACGAGCCCATCCCGGTGCGTAACTCAGCAAGGGGGGGAGGAGGTTACGGCCTGTCCCAACAGAACGGCCGTGCGGCACGTCGGCGGCAGGGAGCGCACCCTGCGCGTGCCAGGCCACGGCGACGGTGCTGCATGCGTGCGCTGGCAAGGGAGACGGCCACGTGGAGCTCCCAGGTGGCTTGGGCGGTGCAGAACGGTGTTGTGCCGTAGGGTGCCTTCTGTCGGCCGCCACGGGAGGTCCCGATGCCGCAGAAGACGCCGGCGAGGGCGGGCCAGCGTGCCACCGACGCCAGGAACCGGCCAAGCGTGCGTGCGGTGCTCCGGATAGGGAGGAGGGGCTGTGCGCAACGAGCCAGGCGCACTGTCGACGCGTGACTGAACTCTGACGAAGGAAAAACGACAATGAACTCTGAAACTCTGAACTTTTCTGAAAATGCAGGGGAAACAGTGCCGGCCAGGTGTTCGACAGAATGATTTTGGTATGTAGGGGTTTCTCCTTGAGCTGAAACTTGGTGGGGTGGCCTCTCATTGCACCAGGAGGCTGCCTGAATTTTGGTAGAATTTTTGGTGAAGAGGAGATATGAATTTCACCAAATTTGGCAAATCTGGTCCAAACTTGCAGAGACTGAAATTTGAAAAATTTGAAAAGAGGGAGAGTGGATCAAGATGGTTCTGGGTTGTGGATGCTAAGGACAATCCAGAGGAGTTGGTTTGAGATAAAAACTCAAAGGCAATGAGGTACTTGCTTTGAAAATTACTTAGGCTCATAATGAAAGACAGAATTGTTTTGGGAGATAAAATAAATGAAATAAAATTGAAAAATGGTTTGGACTTGATGGGACAGAGAATTTAGATTGTTCCAAGGTGGAGGGAGGGGTTTTGGGAGGTCTTTCCAGATGAGGCAAAATAAAATCATGGGTGGTTCCAAAATGAGAGAAGCCCCAAAAACTCCTAGGGTTTTCCTTTTAAATGAAAATAATCAAATTCAAAAAAATACATTTGAGAGGAGAAGAATTCAGAAGAAAAGTTTCCATAATTCAAACACCCAATTTGAAAAGGATGTAAAAGAAAATCCTTGCCAAAGGTGAAAGTTTTTAAGAGAGAGGTTTTTTGAAAAAAAAAATTAAATGGCCTCTCTTCAAAAACCAACAAAGTTTTTGCTAAAAACCAAAAGAAAATTTTGGAGTGTCACAGTATCAAGGCCAGTTCACAATTGATCATTCCTTCAATTACCTATGTTTTATATTATGCACTTAGTCCTTTTGTGGTAGGATTGCATGGTAGGATTTACTGTTGCCAGATGGCTATGCCGTTACCTAGTAGTTCATTTGAGGTAGGTCTGATCTATACATCCTTGTCACCGTCGTGTAAGTTTATTTTGCCTTGCTAAATGTAGAAGTGGTTTGGGAAGCGAACATGGTGAGACATGAGTGACAAAGTAGTAATCAAGACCAAGACTTGTAAATGAACTACCTGGGCGGTATTTGGTTTGAATGGTGGTGAAGTACAGTGGGAGCATGCATGGTTAATCCATGGTGGTGCACCACTAGTGGTCGGCCGCCCTGGCTCAAAGAGATCAATCGTATTCTCATGTATAGAAGCATACGTGTGCAGCCACAAGCCAATATGGGCTCTGGCTTAGTTGAGTAGTTAGTGTGACCCCTTCCGGGATGGGCTAGCAGATGTAGAATGAGTAGGTGGACTGGCCTATTCGTGGGTTAAGGGGGAATACTTTTGAAAAACTATGTCTCGGTCATCCTGTTCTCAACGGCAGGCAGTGCGAGAACTTCAAGGGAGGTGATCGAGTCTTTTGTGAAAAAGTGCGCAAGCTCTGCATAGTGTTAAAACCTAATCGATTAGTCGTGTCCCCTGTTACGGACAACTTGAGCATCTAGTAGTGGAAATGCTGGGAGATCTCATGACCCTTAATTAAACAGTTGGGTTTTAAATGAAACTTTGCGAAATGTTGAGTTGGGTTTAACAACTCATCCTATGCAATGTTGTAGTAGTAGAATAATATCTTTTATCCTAGGGAAAAACTAGCTTTATGCAAAAAAACCAAACTTAGAGCTTCCCACCAGCCAAATTGCATGTACAAATAGGTTCATTATACTCATGATGTGACTTGCCAGTACATTCAATGTACTTATCTACATGGCTGCAACGTCTTATGTTACAGGAATTTCTACGACGAGTAAGAGTTACGTTGTAGGGTTACGGTCTACACTCAACTTGTTGTTGGCGTTGATGGGACTCCACACCCTTATGTTTGTTTCCGCTGAGACTTCTGAGGTATATATCAGTTTTACGTTATTTATACATGTGATTGCACTTTGATATATACACTGATGTCCTGTGTGTGCCAGCATACCGATCCAGGGATGGCACGGATACACAGAGGCTTGACCGTTTGAGGTCGGGTCGCTACAGAGAAGGTATCAGAGCACATGTTGATTGTAGGACGTGACCCTAGGAACTGGAAAGCCCTTAGGAAACGATTTCTCTTAAACTTTATTTTCAAAAAGATCCTTTACCTCTTTTCTTTTCCGAGCTTTGTCAAATATTCCATTTTTAGTTAGACAATACCCCATTGCCTTTGGACCACACAGAGGATCAACTGATGAGACCACTCTGAGAAGGGCAAGATATCAGACAACTGAGGACCACTTTAGTAAAAGAGGACCTCACCATACACTAGAAGAATTAAAGCTACAACAGTCGAATACTAGAAGAATTTGAAGACACTAAAGAATTCCAAGACTTATATGACCTTTAGAAGACCAGACCCTTGTTGTATACTTACGTTAGATGCGACGGTTTGTGAACTGTCATATTTTGTGTGTGTTTTCTGACAGTAACAAATAAACCTTATTCTCAAAACTATATTGTTTATATTGTGTGTATCTCTCTCTATCCCTCTTATCTCATCCCAAAACCCTTAGACCCAATAGATGATGAATGAAGATGGACTTTTATTCTCTGGACCGATCACTCAGTTGGAGGCAGAGCAATGGATTCAAAACATAGAGAATCACTTCGGGATCAATTTGGTTGCAAGGAAGTATGAGGTTCAATATGCTCTTCAGTACTTTACAAAAAGTGCTGCAACATGGTGGAAAATGCATCAGGACGTACAAGGATGTAATGGAGCAAAAACTTGGGAGGAATTGAAGAGGACTCTGTTGGGATCCCGTCTTATCCGGAAGCACGGTGATAAACCGATGAAGAAACCTTGTGCCTGCAAGATATGTGGAGAAATAGGACACACCCATGAAGAACACAAGGATGGATGCCCTCATTGTGAAGGAAATCACCGAGCTGAAGAATGCCCAACTAGGCAGGTTATTTGTTTCTTGTGTGAAGGAACTACGCTCTACCCTGTCCAGTGTCACATTTACCCCAGGGTACAAGAAATTACCAAGAACCAGAAGGAAGCAATGAAAGAAGCCCTCAGGGAAAGTTTAAAAGAACCTTTGATGAAGTAATATGTTGGCAACCCTGATGGAGAAGGCCTAAACAGATTTTATGTGGAGAAGGACATTTTTCACAGTATTGCACGAAGCAAAGCCAAGAGTATTTGGGAGACTTCCCTACAGAAGAAGTGGAGTTTGATCAACAAGAGATAGAAGAATTGATCGGAACGAAGAAGTCGAGGAAGAGAAAGAGCATGTATTCCCTTAACAACCCAGTTTCTACAAAAAAGGACCTGAGTCATATCACTTGTTACAGGTGCAAGGATTTTGGTCATTATGCTAGCAAATGCCCATAAAGGAAGCCAAGGAGCCAAGATAGCCACCAGAAGCCCTTGGATTTGTCTGAAGTCATTTGTTTATGCTGCAAAGGAGTAGGACATTTTGCTAGAGAATGTTCAGACCCGAGGAAAGCTTGAGCTGAGTAGTTTAGATCTTGATATTGGAATAAAGCATGTAACAAATGTGGAACACACTTTTATTTTCATTGGGAATGTTGAGTTGAGTTGTGAAATGGAAATTGTAATAGCTCATGAAGCAATAAAAGTTGATGTGGTTGAAATCTCATGTGAAATGTTATGAGTATTTGTTGATTGTGAGTGCCTCTCTCGCTATCTCGCCTAGTCTTAAACCTTGAACCCATGGACGAGCTGACCTCAATCCTCTCTTGGAAAAAAAACCACATTTCACCCAAGGAAATACATACATTATCCTAAGTACCCTTCTATCTTATACCTGCAGATGACAACCCTTTACGAGTCTTTTCTCAAGGGCCCAAAAACGATCATGACCCTGACTAGTGATCAGGATTACCCAAAAATCATGAAGGACATGATGAAGCATATTCATCTTGAAGGAGATGCAGTCTACAAGGGTTATCCTTTCATGGAGAAGGGAGTTGAACTTTGGTATGTGGAGGTACACCTCCACCATGTGAAGGTAGTTTGCCCAAAGACTATGGGGGAATACTTTTTCGTTTCTCGAGTACCACAAGCAACATTCTTTGACTTTGTTCGTGAAGCTGCTATGGAAGCCATATGTCAGATTGTAGAAATAATAGAAGCAAGACTCCGTCACACGCAGGAATACCCGAGGGAGGTGCATGCAGAGATGATGGAGATGAAGCTCATGGCCACCACAATGAAGCAAAACATCAATGATTTGAAGGATCACATCACACAATTCTAGTGGACTGAAGCATCTTCAAGAATGGAAAATCAATAAAGATGGAAGTAATGCTTGACCATACCAAACTATGTGGATGGGAGCTTTTGTAATTGAGTACTTTTGAAATTAGAGTTTTGAGTAGTGGCTAAGGATATATTAAAGGATCTGATATGAAGAGAATATGAATTATGGATGAACCAATGCATTTTTTTGGCGATACTTGTCTGTGTTAACACTTGACCAGTGGAAAAGAAAATGTATTCCGTAGAGTGGAGTTTGGAAAAATGAGTTGGAGTTTGGTTTTAGTTATGATGGTTACCCCAAGAGTAGGCAGGAATCAAGTGCTATTGGATTTAAAGGAGATGTAATGTTGGAACACGGAACAATAGTAACTCCAAGGATGAGTTAAAGATATACAAGTTTGAAGTGGGCCATAACCCACAGGATTCAGGATTTGATAAGGACAGAAGCACAATCTTGTTGAAGAAAAGAATTCTAGAAGAAGCTGTGATTTCATCAGCAAACGTTTCATAGGAGGTTACGTAAACCCGAGGGTTGTGAAGAAATGATAGAAATTTTGTTTGGCTTGCAGAACCAATGGATTTACCCAAACCCAGATCATGGAGAAGAGAAGTTCTGCAATGCTTGTGAGGATGTCCAAGTGTTAGAATACGTGATTCACTATCTACGTATGTGGTAATCATTCTAGTACGGGATGGATTGGTCCCCATACCAGAGACCTCTATCGTGAACTATCATATGTTGATGGAAAATCAGAGAGCCTTAAAACCCTAGAAGAGTGTCGACATGACAAGCCAAAAGCCTTAGAATGGCAGGATGATGGAAACCCTGTACAGGCACCTGCTGCCAATTGTAGGTTATATGGTGAGATTCAACCTAGACCCCATTCCTACAGGAGGAACCAGTAATTGTTGACTGCCATGAGATTTTCAATAGTTGTGTAGCATTGGCGACATACCTGTCAGCTAAGAAGCCCCAGACTCGGAAGGGTTTTATTTGATGCAAGGACTCCATATTTGGAGGAAAAGGCCATGCCCTTACCGGAAGAGCACAAGTGAAGGAGTTATCTCGGAGAATATGAGAAGACCGACACCGTCAACGCAAAGGATGGAGTACATGAGTTTTGTTGGAACCATAACCATGCTTCCAAGGGTGGTAGCACCCCATACTATGTGTCGATTAATGGATTTTCAAGAAGACACCCCCAAACCTAACCTTCTTTCTAGCCTCTCCGAATCTCGAGGACGAGATTCATTTTAAGGGTGGTAGTTTGTAACATCCCAAAATTCTTAATTTTGGAATGTTATATTAAATAAACGATTATGAATGTTTGTTTGATTGTTGTGTGATCGATTCTGTGAAATTGAGTGGAATCTAAAACTTTTTGAAAGTTTAATGAGAGGGAATAAAAGGACTTTCCCAAAACTTTCATCTTGCATTTTGATCTCCATGAATTCAAATTCATTTCATCACAAAACCTGGAGTGAAGGTAATATGACTTCTTCCACTTAAAGAAATGAAAAGGGGTTTGAAATGATTTGAGTTCCATTTGAGATATTCAAATATATAAACTTTAAGCAACTCAATGAGTTCATGAGGGAAGATATAATGACTTCTTCAAATTCGAAGAAATAGAGTTAGGAGTTTTGAAGGAATCATTTGGAAGTCACTTTGAAGTTATTTGAAACTCATTTTCCATTGAAGTCGTTTGAAATGACAAATTCAAATCCAAATTCAAATTCAAATCCAAATTCAAATCCATTTTCCGTTGGAGACGTATCAGCATCCCCAAGCTTAATTCTTGCTCGTCCTCGAGTAGTTAAATGATAAAAGAAATAATTTATGAAGTGTGAATGCTAGCAGGTGCACAAGTTTGATCAATGATAATTTCAATCACCTTTTCTAGCATCATTATATATCATAACAGTAGCTCAACTCATAAAAATTCTCATGATCAAGTAACAAGTTATTCACATGTTAGAGTATAGATCATAAACTTTCTTGAAAACTAACAAACCGTGTTATTAGTCATCAAACAATTAAAATTCATCTTATTTTTAGGAAGGGTGTATGTCAGAGCTTTGATTCAGCAAACTTCACATACTCAACTATCATTTAGTCTTTCACAATTGCTGACACTCATGTGATATTTATGGGTTCAAAGTTTTAATCAGACACAGAGAAAGATAGGGGATTATAGATTCGCCTCCCAACCTTTTACCTCAAGGGTAATGTCAACAATAATAGTTCATGATGCCTTACATCCAATTGGATATATATATATATATCATGATCTTTCCAACACAATGTGCTTGACAAAGGATAAAATGTAAAAATGAAAGGTGAAGATCACCATGACTCTTGCATAAGGTATAAGACAAGAATACAAGATAGGCCCTTCGCAGATGGAAGAAGAGGTTGTCATGCGCTTTTATAGTTGGATGCACAAAATCTTAATGCGAAAGAATGTCACTTTATATTGCCACTTGTGATAGGGACCATTATTATGCAGTCCTTCGCTTTTATTGCTTCCACATCACAAGATTGTATAAAGCTTATTTTCTCCACACTAATAGATCATACATATTTAGAGAGCAATTTTTATTGCATGCACCGATGACAACTTACTTGAAGGATCTTACTCAATCCATAGGTAGGTACGGTGGACTCTCATGGCAATACTGGTTTAAGCGATGTTTGGAAGCACAAGCAGTATCCCTACTTGGTGCAAAGAATTTGGCTAGCATGAGGGGGAAAGGCAAGCTCGGCATGTTGAATGATCTATGACAATATACTTTATTTCAGATATAAGAAAACATAACCCATTAAGTTGTCTTCCTTGTCCAACATCAACCTTTTAACATGTCATATTTTAATGAGTGCTCACAATTACAAAAGATGTCCAAGATAGTATATTTATATGTGAAATCTCTCTTCCCTCAATATTCTTTCATGAATTGTTCAAGTGACCAATACAATGTTTGCTAACCTTCAATAAAATTTACCACCTCTACTTCTTATATGTGAAGTCATTACTACCCATGGGATAAGCATACGAAACATATATAATTTCAGATTTATTATATTCAATTCATTCAACTATTTACTCATAGGATATAAGTGAAGCACACGAGTAAATGACAAATTACTCCAAAAAGATAAAAGTGAAGATCAATGAGTAGTTAAATAATTATTTAGCTATGTGAAGACTCTCCATTTAATAATTTCAGATCTTGATATTTTATTCAAACAGAAAGCAAAACAAAATAAAATGATATTCTAAGAATAGCAAACATCATGTGCAGAAGCAAAAACTTAGGATCAACCGATACTAACCGATAGTTGTCGAAGAAGAAAGGTGGGATGCCAACCGGGGCATCCCCAAGCTTAGACGCTTGAGACTTCTTAAAATATTATCTTGGGATGCCATGGGAATCCCCAAGCTTGAGATTTTGTGTCTCCTTAATTCCTCTCATATCACGGTCTCCCTAAATCTCAAAAGCTTCATCCACACAAAACTCAACAAGGACTCGTGAGATAAGTTAGTGTAAACCAATGCAAAAACCTTATCATACTCTTCTGTAGAAAATCACTAAAATTATTAATCAACATTTCATACTAAATTCATTCGCATATTTAATAGTCCTATCCTTAAATAGAATCATTAAACAAGCAAACATATGCAAACAATGCAAACATAACAGCAATCTGCCTAAACAAGACAGTATGTGAAGAATGTAGCAAGATCCATACTTCCCTAGCTCCAAAAATTATGAAAGAAAATTCCCATTGTAGTAAATTTATCATAGCTTAATATTCAAAAGGTTTCAACATTTTATCGCATCTGACTTTTCCAGGGATTTTTTGCAACAGTGGTAAGCTTTCTGTTTTCAAACAGCAACATGAAGACTTGTAAAATAGGCATGGTAAAGGCTATCGATGCCACTTTTATTGAAATAAATGATGCAAAACATGGTTATAAATAACAGCAAGGAAATCCTAATAAAATAAATTGACGCTCCAAGTAAAACACATATCATGTGGTGAATAAAAATATAGCTCCAAGTAAAGTTACCGATGAACGAAGACGAAAGAGGGGATGCCTTCCGGGGCATCCCCAAGCTTAGGCTCTTGGTTTTCCTTGAATATTACCTTGGGTTGCCTTGGGAATCCCCAAGATTATGCTCTTTCCACTCCTTATTCCATAGTCCATCGAATCTTCATCCAAAACATGAAAACTTCATAACACAAAACTTAACAGAAAACTCGTAAGCTCCGTTAGTATAAGAAAATAAATCACCACTTAGGTACTATTGTGAACTCATTATAAATTCATATTGGTGTAATATCTACTGTATTCCAACTTATCTATGGTTCATACCCTCCGATACTACTCATAGATTCATCAAAATAAGCAAACAACACATAGAAAACAGAATCTATGAAAAACAGAACAGTCTGTAGTAATCTGGGTCAAACGTATACTTCTGAAACCCAAAAAATTCTAAAATAAATTTATGGACGTGACGAATTTATCTATTAATAATCTTCAAAAAGAATTAACTAAATATCACTCTCCAATAGAAAATGGCAGCAAATATCGCAAAGACTTTCCCCAAGTCTTCCCAAAGGTTCTACTTGGCACAAACACTAATTAAAAGCATAAAAAATCAATCATAACAGAGTCTATATGAATTATTTATTACTAAACAGGAACAAAAAGCAAGGAACAAAAATAAAGTTGGGTTGCCTCCCAACAAGCGCTATCGTTTAACGCCCCTAGCTAGGCATGATGATTTCAATGATGCTCACATAAAAGATAAGAATTGAAATATAAAGAGAGCATCGTGAAGAATATGACTAGCACATTTAAGTCTAACACACTTCCTATGCATAGGGATTTTGTGAGCAAAAAACTTCTGGGAACAAGAATCAACTTGCATAGGAGGGTAAAACAAGCATAACTTTGAAACTTTAAGCACATAGAGAGGAAACTTGATATTATTGCAATTCCTACAAGCATATGTTCCTCCCTCACAATAATTTTCAGTAGAATCATGAATGAATTCAACAATATAACTATCACATAAAGCATTCTTTTCATGAGCCACAAGCATAAAAATTTTATTACTCTCCACATAAGCAAGATTCTTCTCAATCGGAATAGTGGGAGTATCATAAGAAACTCGAATACTATAAATTGTTTCCACATTAAAGGAGTAATGTTCAGAAAAAGGGTAATCATAATCATGGCAATTTTTATAAATATAATCATCACTACTTTTTATAGCATAAGTATCATCACAATAATCATCATAAGTAGCAACTTTGTTCTCATCATAATCGATTGAAACCTCTTCCAAGATAGTGGAATCATTACTAAATAAAGTCATGACCTCTCCAAATCCACTTTCATAATTGTCACAATAAGATTCAACATCCTCCAAAATAGTGGGATCGTTACTTCCTAAAGTTGACACTCTTCCAAACCCACTTTCATCAATATAATCATCATAAGTAGGAGGCATGCTTTCATCATAATAAATTTGCTCATCAAAACTTGGGAGGCTAAAAATATCATCTTCATTAAACATAGCATCCTCAACCTTGGGACAAACATTAATTGCCAAAAATATATTCTCAAACATGTCATTCTCATCAAACATAGCATCCCCAAGCTTGGGCCTTTTGATATCATAAGCATAATCACTCTCATCTTTAATAGTATGGATAGCACCAATAGTATAGCAATTATCATCATCCCAAGGAGTAATAGGAGCAAAATCATTTGGGAGAGATACCTTTTTACCTTTGTTTCTCCGTCTTTTATTTTTCTTTTTCTCATTATGTGTGGGTTCAATCCTCTTTTTGGAGCTCCTTATTAATGAGATTGATTGAATAGAAGGCTCCTCCTCGTTACCTGATTCATCATAAGAAATAATAGGAGGGTATTGGGAAGACTCTTCCCTTTCGTTAGTATTCTCTTCATATTCTATTTGTTTTCTTTTCTTTATGTAATTGGCAATATAAGGATTTTCAATGCAATTCACCGCACAATACATAAAAATTTCTTCTAGATCAATATCGAGGAATTTCTCAAGGTTATATTCTGGAATATGCTTAGTTATATGTTTCATTTCCTTATAACCCAAAAGCAAACTAAGTTCATTATTATGTGCAAGGGAAATCAAGTCATCACAATTTTTGGACATGATTCGATCATGAATCAATTTGCATTGGAGATTTAAATGACCATGTTCATTGCAAAGTTCACAAGTATGGCAAAGAAATTTTAAATTTCCAGCACAAACATCTAGCATTTCTTGCAACCATTTAGTTTCCAAATACTTATGCCTCTTGCAAAATCTATTTTCCCTAATTGGTGTGTACTTGCAAGCTCTATGCACTCCATAAAAATTGACATGCTTATAAGGGACATTTTTGTTATGACTAGTGCAATCATTATTAGTACTATGGATATCCAAGGAGTTCATACTAACAACATTGCAATCATGCTCATCATTCAAATAGCTAGTGCCAAACATTTTATAGACTTCTTATTCTAGCACTTGAGCACAATTTTCCTTTCCATCATTCTCACGAAAAATATTGAAAAGATGAAGCGTATGAGGCAAACTCAATTCCATTTTTTTGTAATTTTCTTTTATAAACTAAACTAGTGATAAAACAAGAAACAAAAAGATTCGATTGCAAGATATAAAGATATACCTTCAAGCGCCAACCTCCCCGGCAACGGCACCAGAAAAGAGCTTGACGTCTACAACACAACCTTCTTCTTGTAGACGTTGTTGGGCATCCAAGTGCAGAGGTTTGTAGGACAGTAGCAAATTTCCCTCAAGTGGATGACCTAAGGTTTATCAATCCATGGAGGCGTAGGATGAATATGGTCTCTCTCAAACAACCCTGCAACCAAATAACAAAGAGTCTCTTGTGTCCCCAACACACCCAATACAATGGTAAATTGTATAGGTGCACTAGTTCGGCGAAGAGATGGTGATACAAGTGCAATATGGATAGTAGATATAGGTTTTTGTAATCTGAAAATATATAAACAGAAAGGTAACTAATGATAAAAGTGAGCACAAACAGAATTGCAATGCTAGGAAACAAGGCCTAGGGTTCATACTTTCAGTAGTGCAAGTTCTCTCAACAATAATAACATAATTGGATCATATAACTATCCCTCAACATGCAACAAAGAGCCACTCCAAAGTCACTAATACCGGAGAACAAATGAAGAGATTATTGTAGGGTACGAAACCACCTCAACGTTATTCTTTCTGATCGATCTCTCATAGAGTTCGTACAAGAATAACACCTTAAGACACAAATCAACCAAAACTCTAATGTCACCTAGATACTCCAATGTCACCTCAAGTATCCGTGGGTATGATTATACGATATGCATCACACGATCTTAGATTCATGTATTCAACCAACACAAAGAACTTCAAAGAGTTCCCCAAAGATTCTACCAGAGAGTCAACACGAAAACTCGCAAGTTGATCACCAAAACATACATCAAGTGGATCACATGATATCCCATTGTCACCATAGATAAGCACATGCAAGACATACATCAAGTGTTCTCAAATCCTTAAAGACTCAATCCGATAAGATAACTTCAAAGGGAGAACTCAATTCATCACAAGAGAGTAGAGGGGGAGAAACATCATAAGATCCAAATATAATAGCAAAGCTCGCGATACATCAAGATTGTGCCGACTCAAGAACACGAGAGAGAGAGATATCAAACACATAGCTACTGGTACATACCCTCAGCTCCGAGGGTGAAGTACTCCCTCCTCGTCACGGAGAGTGCCGGGAAGATGAAGATGGCCACCGGAGAGAAATTCCCCCCTCTGGCAGGGTGCCGGAATGGGTCTAGCTTGGTTTTCGGTGGCTACGGAGGCTTCTGGAGGCGGATCTCCTGATATATTTTGCTCCTCGATGTTTTTAGGGTATATGGACATATATAGGCAAAAGAAGTCGGTCAGGGGAGCCATGAGGGGCCCACGATGGTGGGGGCGAGCCCAGGGGGGTAGGGCGCGCCTCCCTGCCTCGTGGCTTCCCCGAAGCTTCCCTGACGTCTACTCCAAGCCTCCTGGATTGCTTCCGTTCCAAAAATAACTCTCCCAAAGGTTTCATTCCGTTTGGACTCCGTTTGATATTCCTTTTCTTTGAAACACTGAAATAGGCAAGAAAACAACAATTTGGGCTGGGCCTCTGGTTAATAGGTTAGTCCCAAAAATAATAGAAAAGTGTTTATTAAAGCCCATAAACATCTAAAACAGATAATATAATAGCATGAATACTTCATAAATTATAGATACGTTGGAGACGTATCAACAGGCCGGCAAGATAAATGCCGAAAGCAAGGAGAAGGGATCGCAAAGCAAAGACGACGACGAGGAGCCCCGGCCACCGAACACAGGGGGACAGAAGAAGTTTCCCCCTCAGGTCAAAATGGTGAACATGATATATGCTACCCACATCACCAAGAGGGAGCGCAAGCGCGCGCTTAGGGACGTCTACGCGATAGAGCCAGTCGCCCCAAAATTTAATCCATGGTCGTCATGCCCGATCACTTTTGATCATCGGGATCATCCGACCAGTATCCGTCACGGCGGTTCAGCCGCACTATTCTTGGACCCAATAATTGATGGGTTCCACCTGACGCGAGTCCTGATGGACGGTGGCAGCAGCCTCAACTTGCTCTATCAGGATACAGTGCACAAAATGGGCATCAATCCTTCACGGATCAAGCCCACAAAGACTACATTTAAAGGGTTCATTCCAGGTGTAGAGGCCCGCTGTACGGGCTCAATCACACTAGAGGTTGTCTTCAAATCTCCGGACAACTTCCGAAGCAAGGAGTTAATCTTCGATATCGTCCCCTTTCGCAGTGGCTACCATGCACTGCTTGGACGAACTGCATTTGCTCGATTCAATGTGGTGCCACACTATGCTTATCTTAAGCTCAAGATGCCCGGACCACGAGGCATCATAACAGTTAATGGAAACACAGAATGCTCCCTCCGCACCGAGGAGCACACCGCTGCCTTAGCAGCAGAAGTACAGAGCAGCCTTTTGAAACAGAACCGTAATTCGGCGGCCGAGCTCTCGGATACTATCAAGAGAGTCCGGACTATTCTGCAGCAGTACAGCTTGGCTCGTCAAGAGCTCGACTAGCAATTCGGCCTCCGTCCCAGTCCCGACTAAGTGGCAGCAATTGTACCACGCGTACATAACTACGCACTCAAAATACCCTAGGCATGGATGGAGGCACAACTCACTTGTGGTCCACAATACGGCTCGACTGCCCCGGACACACATACTTTCACTGTTTCCTTTTCCCCTTTTTTCAGGTTTCTTTTTCACAGGCCTTTCCTGATGGCTCGACAATTGATTCTTTTCGAAGGATAAAAACACCAAGATGACAAGAAGCATGGACGTACGGGGGAATTTTTAGGTGGTTTCTTTAATGATCCCTTCACCTGTTTTCAGGACCCACACACAGCTCTCCCTTGGTTAAGTCATAGTAAATAGCCTTCTGCTTATTGCACTACTTGTATAAATGCGCTTTAACGCACCAATGAAATTATAATGGAAACAGTTTGCGGCCCAAATTCTACGGCTCTAGCTTACTACCTTTTCTTCTTTTTCTTTTTTGATAAGTTTATCAAATAGCACCTGTACACTCTGGTACGTTTCAATTTGCCAGGGGCTTCATAGCACCCCACAACATGGCAACAAAAGTCCAAACACTTCTATAGTATAGTTCGGCACCCCGAATTTAGCACTATATGCATTGCCTCTAAATCATGTCTTTGGTCAATAGTTGGGTTGCCTGGCTCCTGTGCTCGTAAAGGGAGAACTATTGTGGTTGCGCCCTGGTTTCCCCAAATGAGCACCTTGGTAGAGAAAGCCGAAAACTGACGGTCATGATGCGGCGAGAGCCGGTCAGCTCTTGGAAGGTCTCAAATCCTTAGAGATTTTTTCCGCATTACGTGAGGGATTGGTACTTACTCGATCAAGTGTCTACAACATCCTAGTTCGGCTACTAGGGGCTACGCCTATATTTCTATTGTCTACGGCTAAGTGAGTGTGCTAAAGCCGCATAGTCCGATTGCCCGGTTCATCGCACTAAAAACCTCCTTCAAGGACCAAACAATTGGATCAAGAGTGTTTAGATAACATCCCGAATACCCCTGTATTTCCTACGTGGGGGAAGAAGCCGACGACTAACCAACTCTTAGATTTCACATAACACAGCCGCACAGGAGGAGAAATTCTTTAAATAACAAAACATTATATTACATAACGACTTTGTTTCATCATACAAGGCAGAGACAACATGCATGTATTCATTCGAAAATAATGGGTTGTGCACATTGAGTTGCCACAATACAAGACCCCTCCAAGACATCTGCAAAATACTGCTCAGCTGTGCGGTGCTCCTTTCCCTCCGGCGGTCCATCGGTCGTAAGCTTGACGGCGTCCATCTTTGCCCACTACACCTTGACATGGGCAAAGGCCATGCGTGCACCTTCAATGCAGGTTGATCGCTTGACGATGTCTAGCCGAGGACAGGCGTTCACCAGCTGCTTCACGAGCCCGAAGTAGCTGCTGGGCATAGCTTCGGCAGGCAACAACCGGATTATTAAATCCTTCATGGCCAGTTCGGCCGCCCTATGCAGCTCGACCAGCTATTTTAGCTGATCGCTAAAGGGCATTGGATGTTCTTGCGCAAGATATTGCGACCAGAACAACTTCTCCACTGAGCTCCCTTCTTCGGCTCGGAAGAACTCCACAGCGTCCGACACACTGCGCGGCAGATCTGCAAATGCCTCTCGAGAACTCCGAATCTGGGTTAGTAAGAAATACTTCTTCTTCACATACTTGCTTTGCATACTAAACGCCTTACCCGCCGCGATCTTCTCGGCCTGCTGGATCTCCTGGAGGTCACCCTGGGCTTCAACCCGGGCCACTTCTGTGCTTTGACGAGCCTTGGCGAGTTCGGTCTCTCGAGATGAAACATCGCACTACAAGGTCTCATACTTCTTCATAGCATCCTGGAGCTCTTGCTAGACCTCGTTCAGCCTGGCCTTAAGCTTCTTATGAGCGGCCTGCTCCTTGAGAGCTTTTCCCTCGGCTTCGGCCAGGGCCTTTTTTAGGGCCTCGACCTCGGTCGTTGCTCCTACACATATCATGACACTACGTCAATATACATCATTTATTCTTTCGGAATATATAGTGACTCATTACATACCTTTCTAGTCGTCCAGGTGCTTCCTCGCTTGGCCAAGCTCCTCCTCTGCCCGCTCCAGTCTCTGCTTTAGTCCGGAGACTTCAACAGTGTGTGAGGTCGCGGCCAGCAACGACGCCTGCTTATTCACATTAGACACATTTAGTTAGTTTCCAGCGAAATTTAATTGATCCTCTGTCCGGCTTTTCTTTCCGAACACCGGCCAGTGTCTCAGGGGCTACTGTCTATATTGGGATTTTCCCTGTTATGCCGCTTACCTCAAAACCTATCAGCAGGCCGCTGTAGGCTTCGGTCAGTCCGCTCTTGACGGACTGAACCTTCTCAATCACCGTACCCATAAGGATACGGTGTTGTTCCACAATGGAAGCGCCTCGTAGCGCTTCCAGCAGACTATCCGGCGCCTCTGGTTGGACAGAGTTCACCGGCGGAATAGGTACACCCACTTCTTTCGAAGGAGGTCGTTCGCCGGATTTCGGAGCCGCGTGGGTCTCCAGAATCGTATTCGGCTGAGGGCCAAACTGATCAAGGCCCCCACCCTTAGCCTCCATGGGGATTTGTGATAACCCACAAGTAGAGGGGATCACAACAGTTTTCGAGGGTAGAGTATTCAACCCAAATTTATTGATTCGACACAAGGGGAGCCAAAGAATATTCTCAAGTATTAGCAGCTGAGTTGTCAATTCAACCACACCTGGAAACTTAATATCTGCAACAAAGTGTTTAGTAGCAAAATAATATGATAGTAATGATAACGATAACAAAGGTAACGGTAGCAAAAGTAATGTTTTTGTATTTTGTAGTGATGATAACAATAGCAACGGAAAAGTAAAAGCGAAGAACAATATATGGAAAGCTCGTAGGCAATGGATCGGTGATGGAGAATTATGTCGGATGTGGTTCATCATGCAACAGTCATAACCTAGGGTGACACAGAACTAGCTCCAGTTCATTAATGTAATGTAGGCATGTATTCCGAATATAGTAATACGTGCTTATGGAAAAGAACTTGCATGACATCTTTTGTCCTACCCTCTCGTGGCTGGATCCTAGCGGAAACTAAGGGATATTAAGGCCTCCTTTTAATAGAGTACCAGAACAAAGCATTAACACATAGTGAATACATGAACTCCTCAAACTACGGTCATCACCGGTAAGTATCCCGATTATTGTCACTTCGGGGTTAACGGATCATAACACATAATAGGTGTCTATAGACTTGCAGGATAGGATCAAGAACTCTCATATATTGACGAAAACATAATAGGTTCAGATCTAAAATCATGGCACTCGGGCCCTAGTGACAAGCATTAAGCATAGCAAAGTCATAGCAACATCAATCTCAGAACATAGTGGATACTAGGGATCAAACCCTAACAAAACTAACTCCATTACATGATAAATCTCATCTAACCCATCACCGTCCAGCAAGCCTACGATGGAATTACTCATGCACGACGGTGAGCATCATGAAATTGGTGATGGAGGTTGGTTGATGATGACGATGGCGACAGATTCTCCTCTCCGGAGCCCAGAATGGACTCTAGATCAGCTCTCTCTCGAGATTTTAGGGCTTGGTTGCGGCTCCGTATCGTAAAACGCGATGAATCCTTCTCTCCTAGTTTTTTCTCCCTGAAAGTGAATATATGGAGTCCAGGTTGAGGTCGGTGGAGCGTCAGGGGGCCCATGAGGCAGGGGGGCGCGCCCCCACCCTCGTGGACAGGTGGGGCACCCCCTGACGTGGATCTTCCTTCCAATATTCCTTATATATTCCAAAATAATGCTTCGTTGATTTTCAGGTCATTCCGAGAACTTTTATTTCTGCACAAAAAAAACACCATGGCAATTCTGCTGAAAACAGCGTCAGTCCGGGTTAGTTCCATTCAAATCATGCAAGTTAGAGTCCAAAACAAGGGCAAAAGTGTTTGGAAAAGTAGATACGACGGAGACGTATCAACTCCCCCAAGCTTAAACCTTTGCTTGTCCTCAAGCAATTCAGTTGATAAACTGAAAGTGATAAAGAAAAACTTTTACAAACTCTGTTTGCTCTTGTTGTTGTAAATATGTAAAGCCAGCATTCATGTTTTCAGCAAAGATTATGAACTAACGTATTCACAATAACTCTTAGGTCTCATGTTTACTCATATCAATGGCATAATCAACTAGCGAGCAATAATAATAAATCTCGGATGACAACACTTTCTCAAAATAATCATGATATGATATAACAAGATGGTATCTCGCTAGCCCTTTCTGAGACCGCAAAACATAAATGCAGAGCACTTTTAAGGATCAAGGACTGACTAGACATTGTAATTCATGGTAAAAGAGATCCAGTCAAGTCATACTCAATGTAAACTAACAGTAATGAATGCAAATGACAGCGGTGCTCTCCAACTGATGCTTTTCAATAAGAGGATGATGACTCAGCATAAAAGTAAATACATAGGCCCTTTGCAGACGGAAGCAGGGATTTGTAGAGGTGCCAGAGCTCGGTTTTGAAATAAATATGAATAATATTTTGAGCGGTATACTTCCATTGTCAACATAACAACCAAGAGATGGCAATATCTTCCATGCTACACACATTATAGGCGGTTCCCAAACAGAATGGTAAAGTTTATACTCCCCCTCCACCAACAAGCATCAATCCATGGCTTGCTCGAAACAATGAGTGCCTCCAACTAACAAGAGTCCTGAGGGAGTTCTGTTTGTAGTTATTTTGATTTGATTTGCATAAAGCATGGGACTGGGCATCCCGGTGACCAGCCATTTTCTTGTGAGTGAGGAGCGGAGTCCACTCCTCTTGAGAATAACCCGCCTAACATGGAACATACGGACATCACTAGTTGATACATGAGCTATTCAAGCATACAAAACAGGTTGCTTATTTGAAGGTTTAGAGTTTGGCACATACAAATTTACTTGGAATGGCTGGTAGATACCGTATATAGGTAGGTATGGTGGACTCATGTGGAATAACTTTGGGGTTTATGGAATTGGATGCGCAAACAGTATTCCTGCTTAGTACATGTGAAGGCTAGCAAAAGACTGGGAAGCGGCCAGCTAGAGAGCGACAACAGTCATGAACATGCATTAAAATTAAACAACACCTAATGCAAGCATGAGTAGGATATAATGCACCATGAACATAAATACCGTAGAGGCTATGTTGATTTTTTTTCAACTACATACGTGAACATGTGCCAAGTCAAGCCATTCGAATCATTCAAAAGAGGATACCGCCCTATCATACCACATCACAACCATTTTAATAGCATGTTGGCACGCAAGGTAAACCATTATAAGCTCCTAGCTAATTAAGCATGGCATAAGCAACTACAATCTCTAATTGTCATTGCAAACATGTTTATTCATAATAGGCTGAATCAGGAACGATGAACTAATCATCTTTACAAAAACAAGAGAGCTCGAGTTCATACCAGCTTTTCTCATCTCAATAAGTTCATCATATAAACATCATTATTGCCTTTCACTTGCACGACCGAATAATGTGGATAATAATAATAGTGCACGTGCATTGGAATAAGCTGGAATCCGCAAGCATTCAATTCAATAGAGAAGACAAGGTAATATGGGCTCTTTATCAGGTCAACGAGAATGCAAATAAGAGCCACTTTAACATTTTCGGTATGGTCTTCTCCTATCGACCCCCAAAGGAAAGAAAAGAAATAAAACTATTTACACGGGAAAGCTCCCAACAAGCAAAAGAAGAAAGAAAAATCTTTTTTTGAGTTTTCTTTTTAATTACTACTACAGGCATGGAAAGTAAACTAATTAAAAGCTGCAACTAATTTTTTTTTGTTTTTCTTAAGGTTTATTAAACACACAAGAAGAAAGCATAAAAGGGAAATCTAGAATGGATGATACAATGAAAAAGTATGAGCGCCAACAACTAGCAATGAGTGTGTGAACATAAATGCAATGTCGATGAGAAATACGTACTCCCCCAAGCTTAGGCGTTTGGCCTAAGTTGGTCTATGGCCACGGCTGGCCTAGCGGATATCCAAAGTGATAGTTGGGGTTATACTGAGATGCAGCAGCTATTGCCTCATGAGCTGCCGCTTCGAGACGGGCCGTCTTCGTCCCCCTCTTATACTCGTCCGCCTCCTCCCTGGTTATAACATATCTCCATTTTGACTGAAAGTCAAAGAAAGCAGGAGCAGGGAGAGCGACGTGATAGGTGCGTCATCTGTCAAAGATTAGTCGGTACTGGAGGAACTGATAGTTCCTCTCAACAAACTGATGACGAACCATGGCCTCATAATCCAAATAAACAGGAGGCAACTCAATATCATACCCACGTATGGGTACACCAAGAAAATTAGCTAGACGGGTTGAATAAATTCCACCAAAGAAATCTCCACTAAATCTATTATTATGCAACCTGCGTGCAACAATGGCTCCCAAATTATAATGTCTATCTTCTAATACAGCACTCCTGAGAACACTGAGGTCGGGGACACACATGTGACATGCTTCATCCTTACCATTTATGCACCTACCTATGAACAGAGCAAAATAATGAATAGCAGGAAAATGAATGCTCCCTATGGTAGCTTGCGTTATGTCTCTAGATACCCCCATAGTTATACTAGCAAGAAACTCTCTAAATTTAGATTTGTGAGGTTCATTAGGACTACCACATTGTGGAAGTTTGCAAGCAGTGTTAAAATCCTCTAAGTCCATAGTATAAGAATTTTCATACAGATCAAACATGACAGTTTGAGAATTGCGTGATGAGGAAAATTCAAACCTCCTCACAAAGGAATCAGTGAGATGGTGGTACCGGCGTCATTTGTCTGCCTCGAAGCTCTCAAGATCAGCATTACACACATATGCATTAAATTCTTCCTTGATTCCTGCTCGATCCATAAAGTCCTCTGAAGGCCATTCACAAGCCCGCACTTGATCTTCCCTCGATGGTTCTTTGTCGGCATCGCGCATTGCGAGCCTGGGTCCTTACTTCCTTGAAGGACCACCTTGGTACATTTTCCTAAACATATTTCTTCCTCTGAAAAATTTCTGAAATTTTAGTAACTTCAAAATAAAAGTGAACCAAACTCAACAATATTGATAGCAACTACTCCTACAAGTGCCTAGAGAAAATATCATGCATCAAAACTACTTTTGATCATATAAATTTGACATGCAAGCTCAACAACAAGGTCACCAAAGTAGCAAAATTATGCAATGAATAAAGCACTAGAACAAAAACTAATTGGACCATTGGAGGAGTCACATACCAAGGAACAACCCCCAAAGCAGTTTTGTGAGAGGTGCTTTGAGCAAGGAGATTGAAAATGGTAGCAAAATGAGCTTGGACTCAGGTTTGAGCTGGTTAGTGGTGTTTGTGGGAGGAAGAAGGAGTGTGTGGTAGCTGGAATAAATGGAGGGGAGGCACCATGGGCCCACGAGGCAGGGGGCGCGCCCAGGGGGTAGGGCGTGCCCTCCACCCTGGTGGCCAGGTGCTTGCTCCCCCTGCTGTGTTCTCAGTGCTAGATATTCTCAAATATTCCATAAAAATCATATTTAATTTTCAGGGCATTTGGAGAAATTTTATTTTTGGGGTATTTTTTGTTGCATGGATAATTCAGAAAACAGACATAAATTACTATTTTTGCTTTATTTAATATAAATAACAGAAAGTAAAAAGAGGGTACAAAGAGTTGTGTTTTCTAAATTCATCCATCTCATGCTCATCAAAAGGAATCCACTAACAAGGTTGATCAGGTCTTGTTAACAAACTCATTCCGAATAACATGGAACTGGAGAATTTTCTAATAACACTAGGTTACCTCAATGGTGATATGCACATCCCCAACAATAAGAATATCATATTTCTTCTTGACAATAGGAAGAGGAAATTCAAAACCTCCAAAAATAATTGATGGAATTTTTCCAATAGAGTTTATACTATGAACTTGAGGTTGTTTCCTCGGAAAGTGTACCATATGCTCATTGGCATTAACATGAAGAGTTACATTGCCTTTGGTGCAATCAATGACAGCCCCTACAGTATTCAAAAAGGGTCTTCCAAGAATAATAGACATACTATCATCGTTGAGAATATCAAGAACAACAAAGTCCGTTAAAATAGTAACGTTTGCAACCACAACAGGCACACCCTCACAAATACCGACAGGTATAGCAGTTGATTTATCAACCATTTGCAAATATATTTCAGTAGGTGTCAACTTATTCAAATCAAGTCTACGATATAAAGAGAGAAGCATAACACTAACACCGGCTCCAAGATCACATAAAGTAGTTTTAACATAGTTTCTTTAAATGGAGCATGGTATAGTTGGTACTCCGGGATCTCCTAGTTTCTTAGGTATTCCACCCTTAAAAGTATAATTAGCAAGCATGGTGGAAATTTCAGCTACCGGTATCTTTCTTTTGTTTGTAACAATTTCTTTCATGTACTGAGCATAAGGATTAATTTCGAGCATTTCAGTCAATCGCATACGCAAGAAGATAGATCTAATCATTTCAGCAAAGCGCTCAAAATCCTCATCATCCTTTTTGTTGGATGGTTTAGGAGGAATACCTAAGAAACTAGGAGCCGCCATGGTTCTCTTTTAAGTGTTCTCTTTCCTTTCCGTGCTTCCTAGCAACAAAGTCTCTCTTATCATAACGTTGATTCTTTGATTGTGGGTTATCAAGATCAACAACAGGTTCAATCTCTACTTCATTGTCATTACCAGGTTGAGCACCATTATTAACATTTTCACTAGGTTCATGCTCATTACCAGATTTTGTTTTAGCATCAGAAATAAAAATATCATTGTGATTCTCAGGTGTGTCAACATGTTCACTAGAAGCATGTTGATACATCTCCATCGTATCTACTTTTCCAAACACTTTTGCCCTTGTTTTGGACTCTAACTTGTATGATGTGAATGGAACTAACCCGGACTGGCGCTGTTTTCAGCAGAATTGCCATGGTGTTATTTATGTGCAGAAACAAAAGTTCTCGGAATGACCTGAAACTCCACGGAGATTATTTTTGGAAATAATAAAAAATACTGGCAAAGAATCAAGGCTAGGGGACCCACACCCTAGCCACGAGGGTGGGGGGCACGCCTGCCCCCTAGGCGCGCCCCCTTCCTCATGGGGCCCTTGGAGCTCCACCGACCTCAACTCCAACTCCATATATTCGTGTTCTGGGAGAAAAAAATAAAGTAAAAGGATTCATCACGTTTTACAATATGGAGCTGCTACCAAGCCCTAAACTCTCTCGGGAGGGCTGATCCGGAGTCCGTTCGGGGCTCCAGAGAGGGGAATCCGTCGCCATTGTCATCATCAACCTTCCTCCTTCACCAATTTCATGATGCTCACTGCTGTGCATGAGTAATTCCATCGTAAGCTTGCTGCACGGTGATGGGTTGGATGAGATTTATCATGTAATCGAGTTAGTTTTGTTAGGGTTTGATCCCTAGTATCCATTATGTTCTGAGATTGATGTTGCTATGACTTTGCTATGCTTAGTGCTTGTCACTAGGGCCCGAGTGCCATGATTTCAGATCTGAACCTATTATGTTTTCATGAATATATGTGAGTTCTTGATCCTATCTTGCAAGTCTATAGTCACCTACTATGTGTAATGATCCGGCAACCCCGAAGTGACAATAATCAGGACCACTCCCGGTGATGATCGTAGTTTGAGGAGTTCATGTATTCACTATGTGCTAATGCTTTGGTCCGGTACTCTACTAAAAGGAGGCCTTAATATCCCTTTGTTTCCACTAGGACCCCGCTTCCACGGGAGGGGAGGACAAAAGATGTCATGAAACTTCTTTTCCATAAGCACGTATGACTATATTCGGAATACATGCCTACATTACATTGATGAATTGGAGCTAGTTCTGTGTCACCCTAGGTTATGACTGTTACATGATCGATCGCATCCGGCATAATTCTCTATCACCGATCCATTGCCTACGAGCTTTCCATATATTGTGCTTCGCTTATTTACTTTTCCGTTGCTCGTGTTATCATCACTACAAAACACCAAAAACATTACTTTTGTTACCATTACCTTTTGCTACCGTTACCACTACTATCATATTACTTTCCTACTAAATACTTTGCTGCAGATATTAAGTTTCCAGGTGTGGTTGAATTGACAACTCAGCTGCTAATACTTGAGAATATTCTTTGGCTCCCCTTGTGTCGAATCAATAAATTTGGGTTGAATACTCTACCCTAGAAAACTGTTGCGATCCCCTATACTTGTGGGTTATCAAGACTATTTTCTGGCGCCGTTGCCGGGGAGCATAGCTCTATTCTTTGAGTCACTTGGGATTTATATCTACTGGTCACTATGAAGAACTTGAAAGACGTGAAAACAAAAATTTATCCCCCAACTACGAGGGGAGGTAAGGAACTGCCATCTAGCGCTACACTTGATTCACCTTCTGTTTTGAGTAAGCTAGCGACACCTAAACCTGCTTCTGCTATTAATTCTGGTATGTCGCATATTATTGATGATGCCAGTTCTGCTATGCATGATACTTATGATGAAACTACTTCTATGCTAGATATTACTGTGCCACTTGGTGAATTTCTTGATGAAAAACTTGCTAGCGCTAGAGAGAATGAAATTATTGAAACTGATAATATTGATGAAAGTGATGATGAAGGCTCTCCTAATAAATATGAATTACCTGTTGTGCCTAAGGGCTATGTTATGGATGAAGAAACTAAAAGATACTTTCTTGCTTGCAATGATAGAAGTGATCTTAAGAAATTATTAGCTAAGCTTAAACAAAAAACTCTGAATGCTAGAATGAAATATGATCCTGCTTACGCTACTTCACCTATCTTTGTTACTGATAAGGATTATGAATTCTCTATTGATCCTGATATAATTACTTTGGTTGAATCTGATCCTTTTTATGGTTATGAATCTGAAACTGTTGTGGCACATCTTACTAAATTAAATTATATAGCCTCCTTGTTCACTAATGATGAGAGAACTTGCTACTTTTATATCCTTAAAATATTTCCGTTCTCATTAAAGGGTGATGTTAAGATATGGTTTAATTCTATTGATCATGGTTGTGTGCGTAGTCCCTAGGATATGATTTATTACTTCTCTGCTAAATATTTCCCTTCTCATAAGAAACAAGCTGCCTTAAGGGATATATATAATTTTGTGCAAATTGAAGAAGTGAGTCTCCCACAAGCTTGGGGGAGGCTTCTCCAATTACTTAATGCTTTGCCTGATCATCCTCTTAAGAAAAATGAAATACTTGATATCTTTTATAATGGACTAACTGATGCTTCCAGAGATTACCTGGATAGTTGTGCTAGTTCTATTTTCAGGGAAAGAACACCGGATGAAGCTGAAATTCTATTGAATAATATGTTGACAAATGAAAATAATTGGACACTTCCTGAGCCAGCTCCTGAGCCTATTCCTAAACCAACTCCGAAGAAAAGAGGTGTTCTATTTCCCAGTCCTGAAGATATGCAAGAGGCAAAGAAATCTATGAAAGACAAGGGTATTAAAGCTGAAGATGTTAAGAATTTACCTCCTGTTGAAGAAATATATGGTCTTAATCTATCACCTATTGAAGAAACACATGGTCTTGATAACCCGACACAGGTAGTAAAGGTAAATTCTCTATATAGATATGATAAAGCTAAAATCCCTCCTACTAAGTTTGCTAGCCAATGTTTGGATGAGTTTGATAACTTTATGGTTAAGCAAGAAGACTTCAATGCTTATTTTGGTAGACAATTGAAACAAAATGCTTATATGATTGAACACTTGGGTGATTATATGTCTTGAGTTAAAGGTGAACTTAAATTCATTAGTAAACATGCTTCTATGGTTACCACTCAAGTAGAACAAGTACTTAAAGCTCAGAATGATTTTCTCAATGAATTAAATAGTAAGAAAAATGATAATGATGTTAGAGTTATGACTAGAGGTGGTAAAATGACCCAGGTACCTTTGTATCCTGAGGGCCATCCTAAGAGAATTGAGCAAGATTCTCAGAGAAATAATATAGATGCCCCTAGTCCTTCTAAAAGGAAGAAAAATAAAATTGATAGGACTTTGCATGCTTCTAGTGAACGCGTTATTGACACACTTGAGAATCCCAATGATATCTCTATTTCTGATGCTGAAACACAATTTGTTAATGAACATGAAACTAGTGATAATGTTAATGATAATGTTCATGTTGATGCTCAACCTAGCAATGATAATGATATAGAAGTTGAACCTACTGTTGATCTTGATAACCCACTTTCAAAGAATCAATGTTATGATAAAAGAGACTTTGTTGCTAGGAAGCACGGTAAAGAAAGGGAACCATGGGTTCATAAACCCATGCCTTTTCCTCCTAAGCCATCCAAGAAAAAGGATGATGAGGATTTTGAGCGCTTTACTGGAATGATTAGACCTATCTTTTTGCGTATGCGTTTGACTGATATGCTTAAAATGAATCCTTATGCTAAGTACATGAAATATATTGTTACTAATAAAAGAAAGATACCGGAAGCTGAAATTTCCACCATGCTTGCTAATTATACCTTTAAAGGTGGAATACCTAAGAAACTAGGAGATCCCGGAGTACCAACTATACCATGCTCCATTAAAAGAAACTATGTTAAAACTGATTTATGTGATCTCGGGGTCGATGTTAGTGTTATGCCTCTCTCTTTATATCCTAGACTTGATTTGAATAAGTTGACACCTACTAAAATATCTTTGCAAATGGCTGATAACTCAACTGCTATACCTGTCGGTATTTGTGAGGATGTGCCTGTTGTAGTTGCAAACGTTACTATTTTAACAGACTTTGTTATTCTTGATATTCTCGAGGATGATAGTACGTCTATTATTCTTGGAAGACCTTTTTTGAATACTGCAGGGGCTGTTGTTGATTGCAACAAGGGCAATGTCACTTTTCATGTTAATGGTAATGAGCATACGATACACTTTCCGAGGAAACAACCTCAAGTCCACTGTATCAATTCTATTGGAAAAATTCCATCGATTATTTTTGGAGGTTTTGAATTTCCTCCTCCTACTGTCAAGAAGAAATATGATATTCTTATTGTTGGGGATGTGCATACCCTCGTTCAGGTAACCTAGTGTTATTCGAAAATTCTCTGGTTCCATGTTACTCAGAATGAGTTTGTTAACAAGACTTGATCAACCTTGTTAGTGGACTCCTTTTGATGAGCATGAGATGGATGAATTTAGAAAACACAACTCTCTGTACCCTCTTTTTACTTTCTGTTATTTATATTAAATAAAGCAAAAATAGTAATTTATGTCTGTTTTCTGAATTATTCGTGCAATATAAAAATACCCCGAAATAAAAGTTTTCCAAATGCCCTGAAATTTAAATATGATTTTTTCTGGAATATTTGAGAATATATGGCACTGAGAACACAACAGGGGGGAGCAAGCACCTAGCCACGAGGGTCCACGGCGCGCCGACCCCCTGTGCGTGCCCCCTGCCTCATGGTTCCATGGTGGCTCCCCTCCACTTATTCCTGCACCCACACACTTCTTCTTCCTCCCAAAAATCACCATCCAGCTCAAGCACGAGTTCTAGCTCATTTTGCTGCGATTTTGGATCTCCTTGCTCAAAGCACCTCTCACAAAACTGCTTTGGGGATTGTTCCTTGGTATGTGACTCCTCCATTGCTCTAATTAGTTTTTGTTCTAGTGCTTTATTCATTGCAAATTTGTGCTGCCTAGGTGACCATGTTCTTGAGCTTGCATGTCAAATTTATATGGTTCCAAGTAGTTCTAATGCATGATATAGGCTCTAGGCACTTGTAGGAGTAGTTGCTATCAATTTTTTTGAGTTTGGTTTACTTTTATTTGAAGTTACTAAAAATTTCAGAAATTTTTCAGAGGAAAAAAATATGCTTAGGAAAATGTACCAAGGTGGTTCTTCAAGGAAACGAGGACCCAGGCTTGCAATGCGTGATGCTGATGATGAACCACCAAGGGACGCCCCAGTGCGGCCTTGTGAATGGCCTTCAGAGGACTTCATGGATCGAGCAGGAATTAAGGAAGAATTTAACGCATATTTGCGTAACACTGATCTTGTTAGCTTCGAAGTAGAAAAATGCCGTCAGTACCACTATCTCACTAGTTCCTTTGTGAGGAGGTTTGAATTTTCATCTTCATGTAATTCTTACAATGTCCTGTTTGATCTTTATGAAAATTCTTATACTATGGACTTAGAGGACTTTACCACTACTTGCAAACTTCCACAATGGGGTAGTGCTAGTGAACCTCGAAAATCTGAATTTAGAGATTTTCTTTCTAGTATAACTGTGGGGGAATCTAGAGATATAGCACAAGCTACCATAGGGAGCATTCATTTTCTTGCTATACATTATTTTGCTCTCTTCATAGGTAGGTGCATAAATGGTAAGGATGAAGCATGTCACATGTGTGTCCCTGACCTCAGTATTCTTAGGAGTTCTGTGTTAGGAGATAAATATTATAATTTGGGAGCCATTGTTGCACGTAGGTTGCATCATAATAAATTTAATGGAGATTTCTTTGGTGGAATTTATGCAACCCGTATAGCTAATTTTCTTGGTATGACCATACGTGAGGATGATATTGAGTTGCCTCCTGCTTATTTGGATTATGGGGCTATGGTTCGTCATCATTTTGTTGAGAGGAACGATCAGTTCCTCCAGTACCGACTAATCTTTGACAGACAACGCACCTATCACGTCGCTCTCCCTGCTTCTACTTTCTTTGACTTTCAGGCAAAAGTGAGATATTTTATAACCAGAGAGGAGGCGGAAGAGTATAAGAGGAGGGCTGAGATAGCTCGCCTCCAAGCTCTACCCATGATGCAATGACTGTTGCATCTCAGTACGACCCCAACTACAACTTTGTATATCCGCCAGGCCATCCGTGGCATTAGACCAACTTAGGCCAAAAGCCTAAGCTTGGGGGAGTACGTATTTCCCACCGACATTACATTCATGTTCACACACTCATTGCTAGTTGTCAGTGCTCATACTTTTTCATTGTAATGTCCATGCTAGTTTATTTTCTTTTTATGCTTTCTTATTGTGTGTTTGATAAACATTGAGAAAAACCAAAAAAATTAGTTGTAGCTTTTAGCTAGCTTTAATTTCTATGCTTGTAGTAGTAATTAAAAATAAAACCCAAAAATATTTCATGTTCTCCTTTTGCTTGTTGGGAGCTTTCCCGTGTAAATAGTTTTATTTCTTTTCTTTTCTTTGGGGGTCGATAGGAGAAGACCATGATTAAATTGTTGAAGTGACTCCTACATGCATTATTGTTGATTTAACCAAGAGTCCATATTGCCTTGTCTTCTCCTGTTTATTGAATGCTTGCAGATTCTAGCTTAGTCCAATGCACATGCATTGTTATTATTATTCACATCATTCGGTCGTGCAAGTGAAAGGCAATTATGATGATATATGGTGGACTGATTGAGATGGGAGAAGCTGGTATGAACTCGACCTCTCTTGTTTTTGTAGATATGATTAGTTCATCGTTCCGGATTCATCCTATTATGAATAAACATGTTCACAATGACAATCAGAGATTATAGTTGCTTATGACATGCTTAATTAGCTAGGAGCTTATAATGGTTTACCTTGCGTGCCAACATGCTATTAAAATGTTTGTGATGTGGTATGATAGGGTGGTATCCGCTTTTGAACGATTCGAGTGGCTTGACCTGGCACATGTTCACACATGTAGTTGAAACAAAATCAACATAGCCTCTATGATATTTATGTTCATGGTGCATTATATCCTACTCATGCTTGCATTCGGTGTTGATTAATTTTAATGCATGTTCATGACTGTTGTCGCTCTCTAGCTGGTCGCTTCCCAGTCTTTTTCTAGCCTTCACTTGTACTAAGTGGGAATACTGCTTGTGCGTCCAATCCTATAAACCCCAAAGTTATTCCATATGAGTCCACCATACCTACCTATATACGGTATCTACCTGCCGTTCCGAGTAAATTTGTATGTGCCAAACTCTAAACTTTCAAATAAACATTCTGTTTTGTATGCTCAAATAGCTCATGTATCAACTAGGGTTGTTCGTATCTTCCATGTTAGGCGGGTTACTCTCAAGAGGAGTGGACTCCGCTCCTCACTCACGAGAAAATGGCTGGTCACCGGGATGCCCAGTCCCATGCTTTATGCAAATCAAATCAAAATAATGGCAAACAAAACTCCCGCTGGGACTGTTGTTAGTTGGAGGCACTCGTTGTTTCGAGAAAGCCATGGATGGATGCTTGTTGGTGGAGGGGGAGTATAAACTTTACCATTCTGTTTGGGAACCGCCTATAATGTGTGTAGCATGGAAGATATCACCATCTCTTGGTTGTTATGTTGACAATGAAAGGATACCGCTCAAAATATTATTCACCTCTATTTCAAAATCGAGTTCTAGCACCTCTACAAATCCCTACTTCCCTATGCGAAGGGCCTATCTATTTACTTTTATGTTGAGTCATCATCCTCTTATTGAAAAGCACCAGTTGGAGAGCACCGCTGTCATTTGCATTCATTACTGTTAGTTTACATTGTGTATGACTTGACTGGATCTCTTTTACCATGAATTACAATGTCTAGTCAATCCTTGATCTTTAAAGGTGCTCTGCATTTATGTTTTGCGGTCTTAGAAAAGGCTAGCGAGATACCATCTTGTTATATCATATTATGATTGTTTTGAGAAAGTGTTGTCATCCGAGATTTATTATTATTGCTCGCTAGTTGATTATGGCATTGATATGAGTAAAAATGAGACCTAAGAGTTATTGTGAATATGGTTAGTTCATAATCTTTGCTGAAAACTTGAACGCTGGCTTTACATATTTACAACAACAAGAGTAAACATAGTCTGCAAAAGTTTTTTCTTTATCACTTTCAGTTTGTCAACTAAATTTCTTGAGGACAAGCAAAGGTTTAAGCTTGGGGAGTTGATACGTCTCCGTCGTATCTACTTTTCTAAACACTTTTGCCCTTGTTTTGGACTCTAACTTGCATGATTTGAATGGAACTAACCCGGACTGGCGCTGTTTTCAGCAGAATTGCCATGGTGTTATTTATGTGCAGAAACAAAAGTTCTCGGAATGACCTGAAACTCCACGGAGATTATTTTTGGAAATAATAAAAAATACTGGCAAAGAATCAAGGCTAGGGGACCCACACTCTACCAAAATAAGCATTGAAGTTTTCTTGCTTAACCATAAAGTCGTCAAACTCATCCAAGCATGGGCTAGCAAACTTAGTAAATGAGATTTCAGCTTTATCATATCTATAAAGAGAATTTACCTTTACTACCTGTGTCGGGTTATCAAGACCATGTATTTCTTCAACAGGCGGTAAATTAAGACCATGTATTTCTTCAACGGGAGGTAAATTCTTAACATCTTCAGCTTTAATACCTTTTCTTTCATAGATTTCTTTGCCTCTTGCATATCTTCAGGACTGAGAAATAGAATACCCCTTTTTCTTCGGAGTTGGCATAGGAGTTGGTTCAGGAATTGGATCAGGAAGTGTCCAATTATTTTCATTAGTCAGCATATTATTCAATAGAATTTCAGCTTCATATGGCGTTCTTTCCCTGAAAACACAACCAGCACAACTATCCAGGTGGTCTCTGGAAGCATCAGTTAGTCCATTATAAAAGATATCATGTATTTCATTTTTCTTAAGAGGATGATCAGGAAAAGCATTAAGTAATTGGAGAAGCCTCCCCCAAGCTTGTGGGAGACTCTCTTCTTCAATTTGCACAAAATTATATATTTCCCTAAAAGCAGCTTGTTTCTTATGAGCAGGGAAATATTTAGCAGAGAAGTAATCAATCATATCCTGGGCACTACGCACACAACCAGGATCAAGAGAATTAAACCATATCTTAGCATCACCCTTTAATGAGAACAGAAATATCTTAAGGATATAATAGTAGCGAGTTTTCTCATCATTAGTGAACAGGGTGGCTATATCATTTAATTTAGTAAGATGTGCCAGAACAGTTTCAGATTCATAACCATAGAAATGATCAGATTCAACTAAAGTAATTATCTCAAGATCAACAGAGAAATCATAATCCTTATCAGTGACAAAGATAGGTGAAGTAGCATAAGCAGGATCATATTTCATTCTAGCATTTAGAGTTTTTTTAGCTTAGCTAATAATTTCTTAAGATCACTCCTATCATTGCAAGCAAGAAAATCTCTAGCGGTTTCTTCATCCATAACATATCCCTCAGGCACAACAGGTAATTCATATCTAGCAGGAGAATCTTCATCATCACTTTCATCATATTATCAGTTTCAATAATTTCATTCTCTCTAGCCCTAGCAAGTTGTTCATCAAGAAATTCACCAAGTGGCACAGTAGTATCAAGCATAGAAGTAGTTTCATCATAAGTATCGTGCATAGCAGAAGTGGCATCATCAATAACATGCGACATATCAGAATTAATAGTAGAAGCAGGTATAGGTGTCGCAAGCTTACTCAAAACATAAGGTGAATCAAGTGCAGAGCTAGATGGCAGTTCCTTACCTCCCCTCGTAGTTGAGGGATACATTTTTGTTTTAGCGTATTTCAAGTTCTTCGTAATGCTAAGCAGATATAAATCCCAAGTGACTCAAAGAATAGAGCTATGCTCCCGGGCAACAGCGCCAGAAAATAGTCTTGATAACCTACAAGTATAGGGGATCACAACAGTTTTCGAGGGTAGAGTATTCAACCAAAATTTATTGATTCAACACAAGGGGAGCCAAAGAATATTCTCAAGTATTAGCAGCTGAGTTGTCAATTCAACCACACCTGGAAACTTAATATCTGCAACAAAGTGTTTAGTAGCAAAGTAATATGATAGTAATGATAACGATAGCAAAGGTAACGGTAGAAAAAGTAATATTTTTGGTATTTTGTAGTGATGATAACAATAGCAACGGAAAAGTAAATAAGCGAAGAACAATATATGGAAGCTCGTAGGCAATAGATCGGTGATGGAGAATTATGCCGGATGCGGTTCATCATGCAACAGTCATAACCTAGGGTGACACAGAACTAGCTCCAGTTCATTAATGTAATGTAGGCATGTATTTCGAATATAGTCATACGTGCTTATGGAAAAGAACTTGCATGACATCTTCTGTCCTACCCTCCCATGGCAGCGGGGTCCTAGCGGAAACTAAGGGATATTAAGGCCTCCTTTTAATAGAGTACCGAAACAAAGCATTAACACATAGTGAATACATGAACTCCTCAAACTACGGTCATCACCGGTAAGTATCCCGATTATTGTCACTTCGGGGTTAACGGATCATAACACATAATAGGTGACTATAGACTTGCAAGATAGGATCAAGAACTCTCATATATTGATGAAAACATAATAGGTTCGGATCTGAAATCATGGCACTCGGGCCCTAGTGACAAGCGTTAAGGATAGCAAAGTCATAGCAACATCAATCTCAGAACATAGTGGATACTAGGGATCAAACCTTAACAAAACTAACTCGATTACATGATAAATCTCATCCAACCCATCACCGTCCAGCAAGCCTATGATGGAATTACTCACGCACTGCGGTGAGCGTCATGAAATTGATGATGGAGGATGGTTTTTGATGACGATGGCGATGGATTCCCCTCTCCGGAGCCCCGAACGGACTCCAGATCAGCCCTCCCGAGAGAGTTTAGGGATTGGCGGTGGCTCCGTATCGTAAAACGTGATGAATCCTTCTCTCCTGGTTTTTTCTCCCCGAATGTGAATATATGGAGTCCAGGTTGAGGTCGATGGAGCGTCAGGGGGCCCATGAGGCAGGGGGCACGCCCAGGGGGACAGGCGCGCCCCCACTGTCGTGGATAGGTGGGGCACCCCCTGACGTGGATCTTCCTTCCAATATTCCTTATATATTCCAAAATAATGCTCCGTTGATTTTCAGGTCATTCCGAGAAATTTTATATCTGCACAAAAACAACACCATGGCAATTCTGCTGAAAACAGCGTCAGTCTCGGTTAGTTCCATTCAAATCATGCAAGTTAGAGTCCAAAACAAGGGCAAAAGTGTTTGGAAAAGTAGATACGACGGAGACGTATCAATCTGCTCCCCCATGTGTCTGGCAACCGAGGTTTCACTCTCTGGCGTCACCCCGGCAGCCTCCTGAACCTCTCCCTGGCCTGGGAAGGTCCTTTGGGACAACACCTCGTCATCGCCCTTGGCCGTGGGAGAGTGAGCAGCTGCCGGTGACTCACTAGCCATCACCTTTGAATCCAACAAGCCTCTTGATGAGGATCGTTGGGAGCTGTCGTGGGCCGGACTGCAATAACATGATTAATTATATTAATACCATAAAGTGGAGGCCGGATATGGACGCGTGCGGATTCTTAGTACTCATGATGCGGCCAGGGGCTTGTTCCGGGGGCATCTCTCTGGACTACTATCTATGTCCCACGCAGAGTTATCCGCGAGAAGGCCTTTCCCCCTCTTGGGCGCTTCCGCCTCCAGATTTGTGGAGGCCGCCCTCTTCTTCCTTCCCCCATCAGGGGGAGAGTCGCTCTCCTCCTCCTCTTCCTCGTCGTCGTCTTCAGCGGCGGAGGAGCGGGTCTTCTCTTCGGACGTCACGTCCGAAGCGCCCTTGCAGCGGGGGCCACTCCGGACCCCCTTGGCCTTCTTCTCCGGTGCCTTATAGGGCACCGGTACCAGCATCTACGCCAGGCGCGGGATGACTGGTTCCTCGGGTAGCTGAGCCGGACACCGAATCCGCTACGCTCTCTCCGTCCATACCTAAAATAATAAAAGTTTAGATATCCTCCTTGAAACAAGCAAGTAGAGGATGCGTTAAAGGCTTACCTCGTTGGCGGGGTGGGTAATGTTGTGCCCGCGGTCCAATTCTATGGCTGGCAGCATCTCGTTGCCTTTAAAGAGCAACTTCCATGCGTCTTCGTGATTGGTTTCGAAGAGCCTTTCCAGAGTTTGGTGCTTCTTCGGATTGAATTCCCATAAAGGGCGGCTTCGGCTTTGGCAAGGCAGAACCCGACGAACTAGCATCACCTGGATTACGTCGACGAGCTTAACGTTTTTATCCACCATGCTTTGAATGCATGTTTGCACAACTATCAGCTCGTCTAACAAAGACCAATTTGGTCCCTTCTCAATCCAGGAGGTGAGCCGCATTGGAGCTCCGGAGTTGAATTCGGCTGTCGCGGCCCAGGTGGTGCCGCGGGGCTCTGTGATATAGAACCACAGTTTCTGCCACTCCTTGACAGTCTCCACGAAATTACCTTTTGGCCAAGAGACATTGGTCAGCTTGCTCACCATGGAGCCTCCGCACTCCGCGTACTAGCCATCCACCACCTTCGGCTTCACGTTGAAGACCTTGAGCCACAGCCTGAAGTGGGGTTGGATGCAGGGGAAAGCCTCACACATGACAATGAATGCTGAGATGTTGAGGAAAGAGTTCGGGGCTAGATCATGGAAGTCTAGCCTGTAATAGAACATCAGCCCGTGGACGAAAGGGTGGAGTGGAAATCCTAGCCCGCGGATGAAATGAGGGATGAATACCACCCTCTCGTTGGGCTTTAGTGTAGGGACGACTTGCCCCTTGTTGGCAGACGGTGGGCGATTTCCTTTGCCAGATACCCAGCCGCTCGAAGCTCGGTATTGTCCTTCTCCTTGACGGAGGAGGCCATCCACTTGCCTTGACATCCGGATCCAGACATGGTTGAGCGCTTGCTCGAGTGGGGAAAGATGAGAACTTGGGTGCTGGAGATCAAGAATGGAAGGGCAGAGGAAGAGAGAGGGGTGGGAGAAGAAGAGGAGTCCCTATCCCCTTATAAAGGCAATAAATATTAAGCGCCTCCCCACTCGCCTTAAAACTGCCTGTTCCCAAGGGCTGTGTAAATGGAACGGTTATATTACCCACGCCCATATTGATGAGAATCCCGCAATAAGGGGACACGATCTCTGCTTTGACAATACGTGCCAATGGAAACCGCATCTCGAAACGCGGAACGACAGACAAAAATAGTTTGATATGATGATTGGACAGACTTGATGTCATCTTGCAAAAAGTTGTTAGCAGATGGGACTCATGAAATATTATACGCTCTACAGCTGTGTGTGTGGTACTTGTGTTGCAGATCCGGACACGTTCGTTTCATCCGAAGACTATCTTGGAGTATTCTGAATGGGGAACCGGCCTTGCAATGCCGAAGACAATATGCGTGCCGAACACTTCGTCATTGAAGCCTAGTTCAGCGGCTACTGAGGGAGTCCTGGACTAAGGGGTCCTCGGGCATCCAGCCTGTTGGACATGGGCCGGACTAATGAGATGAGAAGATACAAGACCGAAGACTCTCTCCCATGTCCGGATGGGACTCTCCTGGGTGTGGAAGGCAAGCCTGGCGGTCTAATATGAAGATTCTTTTCTCTGTAACTGACCTTGTACAACCCTACTCCCCTCCGGTGTCTATATAAACTGGAGGGCTTAGTCCGGATCAGGGGATAGATAGATAATCATATTCATACATGCTAGACTTTTAGGGTTTAGCCATTACGATCTCGTGGTATATCAACTCTTGTAATACTCATATTCATCAATATCAATCAAGCAGGAAGTAGGGTATTACCTCCATAGAGAGGGCCCAGACCTGGGTAAACATTGTGTCCCCCGTCTCCTGTTACCATCGACCTTAGACGCACAGTTCATGACCCCCTACCCGAGATCCGCCGGTTTTGACACCGACAGTCACCTTGCTTGAGACAACATGGACCTCAAGACCTTCTAAATGGAGAAGCTCATAGGTCTGTTGCTTGTCGTTCAGCAGAGCTATGCCATATGGATGGAAACCTTTGGTCAAGTGAATTTTTGCTACAATGGAGAAAGAGTGGTAGGAACGACAAGGACATTGCAATCTCCTTGACGAACAATCTAGTGATAGAGACAAACGAAAGGGCAAGGTGAAGCCCAAGATGCCATCTGCTGAGATTAGTTGCCAAAAAAGTCATAGTGGTGGCAACATTGATAACATGAGAAAAGTTGAGTCATGAGGCAAGGGCTGGTGCCACAAAAAAATGGCGTCTATGCCCACCTAGCGAAAGAGTACACAAACCTCACAACGAACGACACAGCGAGACCAACCTGCTGTCTTAGGAGGACACGCCGCACTAGTTATGGCGATGACCGAGGACAATGCACTCATGTTAGAGGCTTAGAGCTGGTGCGCATGGGCTCTCAAGCAAGGATGAGAGGCCCCTTGGACCTTCTTATCTTCCGTGGCTTATATGGAAACAAGTCGCACAAAAAATGGAGATTAGCCATTGAAAATTGCAACATTTTTATGATTATTTTCGTCTGGTGCGAGCACCGGTGTGTACCTTGGTATGACCTGGTTTGGTCAAACTAGCTACGAGCATCAGTGTGTACCTTGGTATGACCTGGTTTGGCTAAACTGGCGCTCTACTTGCACTTTGTCCTTTGCTCTAACTTAAAGATTTGGTAGTTTGAACATATTGTTTTTATATGACGTTAGATTGAGATGATCCAAAAGGTAAAGTTGATCAACTCGACAAGGTGGAAAACTTTAATGTGGATCGTTTCTACATTTAAGATCATATAGATGGCAATCCTTCAACATTCCCAAATGGAGCTACCGCTTTGTCGCTTTTCTCCAAGGTGGCGACAAAGGTTAAATGTTCCTCGAAATAAAAACCATCTAGAAAGCCGAAAAATATATATTAAAAGATAACAATTAGCATATGTTGTCAACTAGACCATGATAGCACGTGTTGCCACGCTCGTCTATTTCTTCGATGGAATGATACAAAGTTTGTAAATATATATAGACTTGATAAATGGAAGTTAAATGTTGTTTTTTGTAGACGGTATAATGTGCAGAACTCAATATGTCCATATATATGTAGGAAAATGCAATTATGTTATAAACATGTTCCATGATAAGCTAAGAACATGGGACATATAACAACATGGACAAATAAAGACATTGTACAACAATATGTATAATTTTCTCATCACACACAATCACATATATTTTGATCGTTGCTGGCAGCACCCTCATGCTCTCCATCGTCCCCGGGTCAGACCTTTAAAACCAGTGGTGGATAGCTCAACATAGGGAGCGATGGTTCCTCCGCAAAATGCAAGATGGTTCAATGTATATGAAAAGATGTTGCATTTCATTTTCGAAATAAATATATGTTGCATCATAGTTACAATTATAATCAAAGCTATAAAATCCGTGGAATGGTACCAGTGTGCCAAATATTCCAAGCTGCAAGAGGATGAATCAGGTCCTCGACGGATTAAGAAATTATTTGCATTTACTATTTTCCAACATGGTTTACATATGTTTTGTTTGTAAAGTTACAACATTTCAAGCGGCAACTTGTCTTGATGCTCATAAAATATCTGACAAAGTGAAGCAAACTTTCGAAACTTTAGCATAAAACCAACTTTCCAAATGCATCTAGTGAAGGAAATATGCCCTAGAGGCAATAATAAAGTTGTTATTTATATTTCCTTATATCATGATAAATGTTTATTATTCATGCTAGAATTGTATTAATGGGAAACTTAGTACATGTGAGAATACATAGACAAACAGAGTGTCCCTAGTATGCCTCTACTTGACTAGCTCATTAACCAAAGATGGTTAAGTTTCCTAGCCATGGACAAGTGTTGTCATTTGATGAACGGGATCACATCATTTGAGAATGATGTGATGGACAAGACCCATCCATTGGCTTAGCATAATGATCGTTCAATTTTATTGCTACTACTTTCTTCATGACTTATACATGTTCCTCTGACTATGAGATTATGAAACTCCCGAATACCGGAGGAACACCTTGTAGTGTGCTATCAAATTTCACAACGTAACTGGGTGGTTATAAAGATGCTCTACAGGTGTCTCCGATTGTGTTCTTTGAGTTGGCATAGATCGAGATTAGGATTTGTCACTCTGTCTATTAGAGAGGTATTTCTGGGCCCTCTCGGTAATGTACATCACTATGAGCCTTGCAAGCAATGGGACTAATGAGTTAGTTGTGGGATGATGCATTATGGAACGAGTAAAGAGACTTGCTAGTAACGATATTGAACTAGGTATTGAGATACCGACGATCGAATCTCGGGCAAGTAACATACTGATGACAAAGGGAACAACATATATTGTTATGCAGTTCGACCGATAAAGATCTTCGTAGAATATGTAGGAGCCAATATGGGCATCCAGGTTCCGCTATGGGTTATTGAACAGAGAGGTGTATCGGTCATGTCTACATAGTTCTCGAACCCTTAGGGTCCACACGCTTAACGTTCATTGACGATATAGTAATATTTGAGTTATGTATGTTGGTGACCGAATGTTGTTCGGAGTCCCGGATGAGATCACGGACATGAGGAGGAACTCCGTAATGGTCCGGAGATAAAGATTGATATATGGGATAATACTGTTTGGTCTCCAGAAGGGTTTCGGAATTCACCGGAAGGGGTTCCGGATGTTTCCCGAAATGTTTGGGTACGAGAACACTTTATTTGGGCCAAAGGGGAAAGCCCACAAGGTTTTTGGAAAGATCAAAAGGAAGTTTTGCGGAGTCCAGGGGCCAGACACCAGGGTCCCTCGCGTCTAGGTCTAGATGCCGGGATCCCTGGCGTCTGGTCCTGGAGTCCGAGAAGGACTCTTGCCTTTCGGGTGAAACCGACTTTGTGTAGGCTTTTACTCCAAGTTTCGACCCCAAGGCTCAACATATAAATAGAGGGGTAGGGCTAGCACCCAAGACACATCAAGAAACACCAAGTCATGTGTCGGCAACCCCGTCCCCTCTAGTTTATCCCCCGTCATAGTTTTCGTAGTGCTTAGGCAAAGCCCTGCGGAGATTGTTCTTCACCAACACCGTCATCATGCCGTCGGGCTGCCGGAACTCATCTACTACTTCGCCCCTCTTGCTGGATCAAGAAGGCGAGGACGTCATCGAGCTGAACATGTGCTAAACGCGGAGGTGTTGTACGTTCGGTACTTGATCGAGACAGATCGTGAAGGTGTACGACTACATCAACCGCGTTGATAAATGCTTCCGCTTTCGGTCTATGAGGGTACGTAGAAACACTCTCCCCTCTCGTTGCTATGCAACACCATGACAGATCTTGCGTGTGTGTAGGATTTATTTTGAAGTTACTGCGTTCCCCAAGAGTGGCATCTGAGCCAGGTCTACGCGTAGATGTTATATGCACAAGTAGATCACAAAGGAGTTGTGGGTGTGGGTATATACATATTGCTTGCCGTCACTAGTTGATTCTTGATTCAGCGGTATTGTTGGATGAAGCGGCTCAGACCGACATTACGCGTACGCTTACGCAAAACTGGTTCCACTGACGTGCTTCGCACACAGGTGGCTGGTGGGTGTCAGTTTCTCCAACTTTAGTTGAATCGGATTCAATGAACAGGGTTCTTTCTGAAGATCAAAAAGCAATCACTATACCGCGTTGTGGTTTTTGATGCGTAGGTAAGAACGGTTCTTGCTCATCCCGTAGCAGCCACGTAAAACTTGCAACAACAAAGTAGAGGACGTCTAACTTGTTTTTGCAGGGCATGATGTTGATGTGATATGGTCAAGACATGATGCTAAATTTTATTGTATGAGATGATCAAGTTTTGTAACAGATTTATCGGCAACTGGCAGGAGCCATATGGTTGTTGCTTTATTGTATGAAATGCAATCACCATGTAATTGCTTTACTTTATAACTAAGCGGTAGCAATAGTCGTAGAAGCCATAGTTGGCGAGACGACAACGATGCTTCAATGGAGATCAAGGTGTCAAGCCGGTGATGATGGTGATCATGACGGTGCTTTGGAGATGGAGATCAAAGGCACAAGATGATGATGTCCATATCATATCACTTATATTGATTGCATGTGATGTTTATCCTTTATGCATATTATTTTGCTTAGTTCGGCGGTAGCATTATAAGATGATCTCTCACTAAATTTCAAGGTATAAGTTTCTCCCTGAGTATGCACCGTTGCTACAGTTCGTTGTGCCGAGACACCATGTGATGATCGGGTGTGATAAGCTTTACGTTCACATACAACGGGTGCAAGCCAGTTTTGCACACACGGAATACTCGGGTTAAACTTGACGAGCCTGGCATATGCAGATATGGCCTCGGAACACTGAGACCGAAAGATCGAGCGTGAATCATATAGTAGATATGATCAACATAGTGATGTTCACCATTGAAAACTACTCCATCTCATGTGATGATCGGACATGGTTCACTTGATATGGATCACGTGATCACTTAGATGATTAGGGAGATGTCTATCTAAGTGGGAGTTCTTCAGTAATTTGATTAATTGAACTTTAATTTATCATGAACTTAGTACCTGATAGTATTTTGCATATCTATGTTGTAGATCAATTGCTCGCGTATAGCTTCCCTGTTTTATTTATGATATGCTCCTAGAGAAAACTATGTTGAAAGATGATAGTAGCAATGATGCGGATTGGATACTTGATCTGAGGATTATCCTCGTTGCTGCACAGAAGAATTATGTCCTTGATGCACCGCTAGGTGACAGACCTATTGCAGGAGCACATGCACACGTTATGAACGTTTGAGAAAGCTCGGTATGATGACTACTTAATAGTTTAGTGCACCATGCTTTACGGCTTAGAATCGGGACTTCAAAAACGTTTTGAATGCCACAGAGCATATAAGATGTTCTAAGAGTTGAAATTGGTATTTCATACTCATGCCCGTGTTGAGAGGTAGGAGACCTCTGACAGTACTTTGCCTACAAGATGGAGGAGAATAGCTCAACCAGTGAGCATGTGCTCAGATTGTCTGGGTACTACAATTAATTGAATCAAGTGGGAGTTAATCTTCCAGATAAGATAGTAATTGACAAAGTTCTCTAGTCACTATCACCAAGTTACTAGAACTTATTGATGAACTATAATATGCAAGGCATGACGAAAGTAATTCCCAAGCTCTTCGCGATGCTGAAATCGGTGAAGGTAGAAATCAAGAAATAGCATCAAGTGTTAATGGTTAACAAGACCACTAGTTTCAAGAAAAGGGCAAAGGGAAAGAAAGAGGAACTTCAAATAAGAATAGCAAGCAAGTTGCTGCTCCCATGAAGAAGCCCAAAGCTAGACCCAAGCCTGGAACTGAGTGCTTCTACTGCAAAGGAAATGGTCACTAGAAGTGGAACTTCCCTAGATACTTGGCGGATAAGAAGGATGGCGAAGTGAACAAAGGTATATTTGATATACATGTTATTGATGTGTACTTTACTAGTGTTTATAGGAAACCCCTCGATATTTGATACTAGTTCAGTTGCTAAGAGTAGTAACTCGAAACGGGAGTTGCAAAATAAAAAAAGACTAGTTGAGGATGAGGTGATGATGTGTGTTGGAAATGATCCCAAGGTTGATAAGATCACCATCGCACACTCCCTTTAAATTCGGGATTAGTGTTGAACCTAAAATAAATTTTATTTGGTGTTTGTGTTGAGCATAATATGATTGAATCATGTTTATTGCAATACGGTTATTCATTTCAGTCAAAGAATAATTGTTATTCTGTTTACATGAATAAAACCTTCTGTGGTCATACACCCAAGGTTAATGGTTTATTCAATCTCGATCGTAGTGATACACATATTCATAATATGGAAGCCAAAAGATGCAAAGTTAATAATGATAGTGCAACCTATTTTTGGCACTGCCGTTTAGGTAATATTGGTGTAAAGCGCATGAAGAAACTCCATGCTGATGGACTTTTGGACTCACTTGATTATGAATCACTTGATGCTTGCGAACCATGCCTCATGGGCAAGATGACTAAGACTCCATTCTCCGGAACAATGGAGCGAGCAACTGACTTATTGGAAATAATACATAGTGATGTATGCGATCCGATAAGTGTTGAGGCTCGAGGCGGGTATCATTATTTTCTGCTCTTGTCTGCTTTATGATCATTTGGTATAAGGCAATTTCAGGGTTTGAGCCCTTCCAAGCGAAATAGCCGTGGATTTACGACCAATTCAGCAGGGGTCACCGAGAGAAGGTCACAAGTTGACATATTTCTTGTAGTGGTGGAATAGTTTCACAACTCACGCCACCTGGAACACCACAACATAATGGTGTGTCCGAACGTTGTAATCATACTTTATTGGCACTACAAAAAAATACGCTTCCGTGATGGTACGTGTTTGTCATAGTAGGTTGCGTTTTTTGTCATGCATGTATATCCATGACAAATTTATGACAGAATCAAGATAGTCATACCTGTGCTGTCGTAGAAGTGTTCCATGACATTACCAAAATTATCATCATGGAAGTGTCCACTTCCATGACGATAAATCGCGCGTCACAGAAGTGCTTTCGTCAAGGGTGATCGACACATGGCATCCACCGTAACGGAACGCCGTTAAGCTATCGGGTCAGGTTTTGGATCCGATAACCCGTTAACAGCCCCGACCAATGGGACATTTGCACGTGTAAAATTCTTATTGGCCGGACGAAACACGTGTCAGCTCGTCAGTGGGTCAGATAGGCGCCTATGATACGTCGACACGTGGCACGGCCCAACAGAGGCCCATTCCTGTGAAAAGGCCGGCCCGTTTGACTTGGTCAAAAGGTGGCAGGCTGGCCCATGTAAAGCCTGTTAACGGCATGTTCGCATATAGCCCGTTTACAGCCCGCTAACCCAAGGCCCGTTACGCCCTATCCGAATTAGGCCCAGTAGCGTCATCTGGGCCATCCAACATGATTCCAGCCCGTTTTCACTTCTGGCCCATGTATGGCCCATGACGTCTTTCGGCCCATATGAGGCCCTATTTAACTCTTGGCCTATCAGCGGCCCGTGGTGAAACTGGCCCATAATGAACAGTGTATCACTTTACACCCATTAACGGCCCGTGGTGAAACTGGCCCGTAATGAACAATGTATCACTTTATACCCATTAACGACCCGTTATTCCGTTGGGCCGTTTCCAGCCCATGTTATCTTTCGGCCTTCTCAGAGCCCATTTATTCTTGGGCTCATTTCCAGCATTCGTTTACTTACGGCCAGTTACTGTCATTTTCTCCTTGCGGGCCAAATTCAGCCCGTGGTTACAGTCGGCCCGTTTGTGGTCCGTTAATACGTTGGGCCGTTTTCATAGCGTCATCAAATACGGCCTATTAATGATGGCCCGTTACGGTCGGCCCATGAACAGACGATTCCAACTCTAGCCCATTTACGGCCATAATGCGGCCTGTTATTGGCCCATGTTTGGCCAATCGATCATACGGCCCGTATAAGGCCCATTCATGATACAGCCCATAGAAGGCCCATTGTTTCTACGGCCCGTAGAAGGCCTACTATTTCTACGGCCCGTAGAAGGCCCACTGTTTCTACGGCCCGTAGGAGGCCCAATGTCACTAGAGTAAATATTAGCCCATGGTTATTGTGGCCTAATTTTAAAAAATAGGTTATTGCAGCCACTAGTTAACCACGGAAAAAGAACTGCAATGACTACAAGCAAACAAATAAACAAGACAACAAGGAAATAAATAGGCAAGCAACTAACGCAAGGCTATCACGGCTATTACACATATTACATCCATTGGGCATCAAAGTTCGCCACCAGTGCAAATATAGGGAACAAAGCAGCATATCATATACACTGGCCGTCAAAATTGGCCACCAGTGCAAATAAATGCGGCAGCAAAACAAGAGCATTACTGAAACAACTTCAGAAGAGCTCAAGAAACGTTATCCTGGGTATCCACCATGCTGGCAATAAGCTTAGCAAGCTGATTAGCTTTGTCCTGTTTGGCGCTAAAATCCTCCAACGCTTGCTGTTGCACCAGAAAGTATGCATCTGAATGATCCAGGGACTTCCGCAGTCCTTCCGCTTCTTGTCGCAGCACAACTGATCGATGTCTTTCAGCTTGTAGTTGAGACTCAAGAAACCGAACTGATTCAGGCAGTGAGTTTGAATAGCTTGTGCAAGCGGTAGTGGCCAGTAACTCCAACACTAAACCAAGACAGGATGTGTCACTATCCTGAACCTTATCTGCATTACTTCCTTTACCATTGCTTAATAAGGCACTCTTCCCCAATATCCTGTCAGCATTCTAAAAGAAGGAACAAGCAGACACATAACAAGTTTAGCATGTACTAGTATATGAAACTCATTTCGGTGAACCAGTTCATTAGTAAGGTGGACTGGATTAAACTACCAAGTCTTCTATTGCCAAGTACTAGTACATAATAAAAGCATCAAACAAACATATATCTATGTCCTATGGTAGCAATGGAATCTTAAATTAGAACAATTGTTCTTTAGGTTTAGGCACTTGTTCTACATGAACAGAGTATAGTAAGACGCAAGAATATAATACTTAAAAATAGAAAATGAGCTCATAGACCTTACCACATTCTTGGTTTGGGACCAGTACAGAACAAGGCGTTCCTAGTCATCGTCCAGTAAATGTGTCTCAGGAGAACATAAGGGAATTTGATGATTTTCTTTCCCGGTGAAGTATGTTTTCTTCAGGTAATTCCGATACTGCCACCAAGCATTCTTGAAGATAGCAGAGGTATTAGCACAGGTTACCTCATCCTGAGTTTCCAAATCAGTCTTTCTCTATAGAGAAAAATGGGAAAATTTGCTGTATTATAACCATCATGGAGGTAGGATGCATGGGACGAAGCAAAGTAATTGCCATGAATAACATTACTTACACATAACTCCTGGACAAACACCTGCAACTGGCATTTCCTTCATCTTCAGTATAATATTTCCAAGATAGGAAGATATGCACATACGATTTAACAACATCAAATGCGATAGATGCTAAACTACGACTAGCTGGTTGTGCTTCCTCCACAGGAATAGGCGTACTGACTGGTGGAGTTGGGGTTCGCCGTGATAGGACTGGCCCTTTGGGAACTGGAGCTTCCTTACTAACTGCTCTTGTTTGGGAGCTCTGTGGTGGAGATGGTGCTGTGTCAACTGGAACTGGGTTACTATCGGCTGGGGTTGGGGTTAGATTGGGTGAAGCTGGTTCTCTGTCCATCATAGTAGGGGTACAATCTGCGAGAGTTTGGGTTATGTGTAGTAGGGATGGTTCTTGTGCATGTACAACCGGGGTGCTATCTCCACCAAGAGGTAGCACTGTTTTATTTGAAGACAATGTTTTTAGTCCGCTAGATACTGGCATCACCCGCTCCAATTCAAATGGCTGATAAACAGGAAACATAGTTGAATGTACAGACATTGCATGAGAGACAGATGCAATAGATAGTGTGGAAGAAAGAGGGCATAAAATAGTTGACATGTATATTGTTTAACTAGCATGACATAATTTCACATATATTATGTTTAACTAAAGTGGATAGCATAACATAATTCAAAGATATGATGAATAACTAAACAGGATCGCATGACATAATTCACCTACATGTTATCTAAGTAATCAGGATCGCATCATTTAATTCACATATGTGATTTATATGCTAAACAAAGGGCATTCGATATGATTTCTGAACTAAGAACATGGTGTCGAATATTGTGTATATGATGTCTAAACTATACAATGCAAGACACCGTATGCATGATATGAGCAGTATAACCGTGCCAAGTTAGAGCATACACCTCAGTGGGGGAATAGGACAGGTCATCTGTCTCTGAATCCATCTCTGAGGAGCTATCGGGACCCAACAAGAGATCTGCTTCAACAGGTAGCATTGTCTGCTCTGAAGGCCTTGTTTTCACTCCAGATTTTTCCATCTCCCACCCAAATGGCTGATTCACAGGAAGAGTAGTTTAATGTACAAACATTGTCAACAAATGGAAATGTAATGAAGAAAAGGATGGGCAAGATATCATTCAAATATATGATGCCTAGTTAAATAGGATGGCATTGCACATTGCACATATATTATGGCTGGCTAAAAGACATGAGACTGCATAATTCCCATATATGATATAGAAACTAAACAGGTGGCATTACAGAACATGTCTAAACTAAGCAGATGACATATATGATGTCAAAAGTAGGCACTACAAGGCAACATATGCATGATATGACTAACATCATCATGCCAAGGTAGAGAAAACACCTTGGGGGGTAAATAGGAGTGGTCAGCGGCGTCCGAATCCGCCTCAGAACAGATATCTTCCTATGGATTACAATCTGGAGAGGGGTGGGGAGGGTTTGCCATTAAACCCACCATGGAGCGATGTCTGCATGACATTGTATTGCCGCGCAAAACTCTTCTCTTTTTCTCTACATGTTTAGCATGACTGTGTACAATATCTGACATGCATACGAAAAAAATATGGTGAGATTATGTAAGGAGAGCATGCAGAAATTTAGAGTGATGGTAACAACCAGTGGATCGGTATTTTTCCGTTGAACCAAAATAGCCCTAATGGATGACGTGAATGTATAGTAATAAGTGATGCAACAAGTGTACAACCTCTTTGCCGTAGCCGTGTCGACATTAGCATCATTGGGTTGGTCGCTGAAGCAGTTGAGGCAGAGGTGGCTGTCGGAGGTGTGGACGAAGATCTGAGGAATCTGTAGATGGCGTCCAGGGCACTGCTCTGTTGTGATGGATCGTTCGGTCGTTGGAGCAGCTCCGGTGAGCCGTAAGATGTCAAGGCTGAAGCAGCATAAGACAGACATCGTCAATCTCAAGTGGGATTCTAATAGCATCTCCAATAGATGATGTAAAATGGATGTAAAATTAACATCACCGAAAACCACCTGACTACAACAGATGAGGTAAAAACTGTTGACTCTGAACTTAACTGTCGAAACTGAAATTTACTGTGGAATCTGAATGCTACTGTCGAAACTGAACGCAATGGTAGCAGAGAGGCACTTGACATGTAGTTTAGGGAGGGCCTGCAGTTCATCTTCAACCTGCACCCCCCTGAGCCGCCAGCCACCACCGGCCGAACCGCCGCCCCCAGTGCCGCCTCGCCGCCCCGAAACAACTCGCCACCGCCGTCCCCGCCAGCCCTCTAGGCCCCCCCGCCCCCACCCTGAACCCTAAGATAGATAGTGGGGTACCCTCCGGCGAGCCCCCGTCCCCGCTGTGGGTGGTTCTTCCTTAACTCCAGCGAGCCCCCCAACCCTTGAAAATCGACTGACCCAAAAGTCGATTCAGTCGACTGAAGTGTGGCTTAATCGGAGCAGAGCAGCAGCACGAGCGAGGGGGAGAGCAGCAGCAGAAGCTGGGCGAGCGAGCAATCGAGCGAGAGCCGGAGCAGCAGCAGCAGATCCGACTGGTATGGACGCCGCCGCCGAAGGGGCCTCGCACTGGGGGGAGAGCCGTCGTGGAGATGTCACCCGCGGCGCCGGCTTCAAGGTAGCCGCTCCATGGGGGTGCAGGATGGAGCACCGTCGGTGTCGAGAGGTCGAGTTAAGGAGAAGGTGCGATGCGATGAGTGTACAACCTCTTTGGTGGCGCAGGGTAGGCCTCGGCTTCATCCGAGGAGTCGGTGAGGATGCTGCAGTTCCGGTGGAGCAGGTTAAGGCGGCGCTGTGGGGATGGAGTAGCCGCGATAGACGAGGTGATCGTCGGAGCAGCTCCTTGGAGGTGGCGGACGGGGCGGCTGAACCGGCGAGATGGACGACGGATCCTCATCCGGGGAGGTGGACGAGGGACGTCGAGCTGTTGCGGTGGACGACGTCGTCGGGGAAGAGGCTCCGGCTGGGCAGCAGTGACATGGCGGACGGAGGAGGGTGGGGTTTCGCGGCTGGAGCGGAGAGGTTATGGCAGCCTGGGATTTCGAATGGTGAAAAGGGGGCGATGGGAGGGTGTGAAGCATGACTTAGGAACGCGCTTGTCCAAAATGTAGGGTCTGTTACAAAAGTACCCCCCACTGATTTGAACTAGCGGCCCTTTTGGCTCAAGGTTAGAAGGGGGATTTCGTGTGTCGGGATTTGGCAGCTGGAGGGAGTTTTCGAGCGCGTTGTAATTTCGGGATAGCAAGGCAGGGGTTGTGAAGGCGCCAGTTTTTGGAGCACGATATCTGAATTTTCGGGATATAACAAGACGCGGGTTGAATTTTAGGGACAAGCCTAACGTGTAGTAATATTGTACTTGTACGTACCAAATCAATTCGCACTTCCCTCAACCAAAAAGAAAACAAAAAAAATAAAACTATTCACACCACACAAAGAGAGAGTCTTGCCCCGTTTTACTATACAAATGCTATTCAAAGCTACTCCCTCCTTCCATCTAGACAGGGCCTAATGCGTTTTTCGATGCTAACTTTGACCAAATATTAGAGCAATGATATATGACATGCAACTCACACAAAGCACACCGTTAAATTCGCATGTGAAAGGTTCTTTCAATGATATAATTTTCACATTGTGCATGTCATGTACTATTAATCCTGTCAATAGTCAAAGTCGGTCTTAAAAATCTCATTACGCCCTATATAGATGGAAGGAGGGAGTATGAATCCATGTTATGTCCGATTAAATTTTTTCGCTTGCTGTATAATGCATGTAACCTACTCATACCAACATTTTAGTGCATTCCAAATGTCTATACTACCGCTGCAATTCGAACTAAATTTGAATTCGTTTCTCTATTTCAATAAGAATCTACAATCATGATTGTTGCCAACTTCAACCATCATAGTTTCCTTGCTATCCGCCTGATATAAATCAGACGGCCTATAATGCAGGATGGCAGGCACACCATCATCAACAACTCCATTTTTTATAAGAGTAGAGATAAAATATATTAAATGTAGTATACCATGTTCATAACCACACCATGTGTATCACCGTTACATATATTCACACATCCGTCGGTTTGAAACACTATGATAAATTCTTCAAATATCCAAAATCGCTTTTTATAATGAAGTATATATGATCTCTATTCGTCTTTTACACCCACGCAACCCTCTTATCTTTGTAGCTAGCGCTAACTTTCTCTTGTGCATGCACACGCCCGCATCCCTCTCACCCTCCCTCAGCATTCTCTAGCTCCATCGCGCAAATTCGTCTTTTCACTTTAGGTCGTTCACCTACGGTGTGTGTAGGCCCCCAGCTCCTTCCTTACGACACACATCGATCGATATGCCTCTCTAGCCAGGTGTGCCTAGCACAAACACAAGCTTCCCCTCTTCTCTTGTCACCGTCCATGCCTCACTCCCACCACTCTTTCCATCATTCTCGTACTCGCACACTCCTCCCCCTCGATATAGTATGCCTCTCGTACCACCTCCTACATGCATCCCTCTCTCTCTATCCTTCTCCTCGTGCCTCATTTGCTTCTAACACACGCATGCATGTATACCGACCGATCTCCCAACATATACCTAGATCGACTTTAACTACCCCCCCATCGATCGATGTACCTCACAAGTTATAACTCTCCTTTCTCTTACAAAGGGCGATTGATCTTCCTATGTAGTTACGTCTACTTACCACAGCCACATCGTCCCCCCTCATCATTCGTGCATGCCTCCTGACCCGTCTCTCACACGCACGTGCATAGACAACAAGCAGCCATCTCCTCTCTTATTGATATTGCGGGCGTGCCCTCCGTTTGTCTAGCAAGCCTATCCCACCATTTTTAGAAGCAACTCCACTACCACCCCCTCCAACACTCTAGCTCTGTCTCTCTCCCAACCTTATTCATCTCATGCACATATGCATGGATGCCGATCGATCTCCCTTAATACATGAGGCAGATCGATCTCCTTAATACATGAGGTAGGCCTCTCTCCTCCTCCACACATATACCAGCCATTGTACCTCTATAGTTAATTGGGCCTCCCTCTTCCCCCACCACACACCGATAGTCGAGCGCTGCAGGTAGGTATCCATGCCATAGAGACAAACTGCACATGTCCCATCTCATGTTCTAGTAGGCCAGCCACTCTATATCTGTGACGTGGGCACACACGAATTTGATGACACTCTTTATCGATCGCGCATGCACACACACACACATCATCCCTCTCTTCGATTCTATGGACACCTCATGCCGATGATACCTCCACTCTCTTCTCGTGGATCGCCCCCTCTATATATATGTTATATCCAGGACTCTATTTCACACACATTGCATATGTTAAATTTTTTGATTGAACCCCCCCCCCCCACCATAAAAAAAACTCTCAAGAACCCACACACTATATCTCTCTAGGTTTGTATCTCTCTCACACAACCCCACGTAGGTGGTGTACGTATACTAGAAGAGAATAGGTGCACTGTGCACGTACTCACGCTTCGTGCCCAGCCACACCCGCGCGGGTACACGGTGGAGCTCATTTCTCCACAGAAGCTGAATTTGTTTTTGAAACATCAAGTGGCCAAAGACTCGAAAACTTATTTGCCCATTAGTGACTTGTCAGGGCGGTGGATTTTAGTTTGTACGATAATGCTGCATCCACCTAAAGTAACGAAAGTTCTTACGTAAACTTCCTAGTAATTCCCTCTTCGTAGGTGCAGCATTACTCCTAACATTTGTAATATCAGTTTGAAACCTGTAATATTGCCGTGTCCTATTCCTGCGTTTTCAAAATCCTGCGAATCAAACAGGTCCTGAGTTGGTGATGATGTTGTGCCTCCCATCTTTCACCAATAGCCATCGGATCTAGATCTGACGCATACAAACCAAGCTTCTCCATTTTTGCAAAAAGATGCCTGCACTTGTTCCCTATTTACAAACAACTCCTTGTCTCTCACGATCAGCCTCATCTCCTCCCCACCACATCTAGGAGTAGAAGGCCGTGGTAAAATCTGGCGCGATGGCCGCTGCCGGAGCCGTCCACCCCCAATCTTGGTGTTCCGTGCAATGCACGGGCATCTACGCACAGGAAATTATGTCGAACAGGGCTAGTTGTAAGCAGGCTAGCTCTACAGCCATGATGATAGTGACTGCAGACGGTGAGGCTGACTATGGTATGCCGAACACGGCGCCTATACTCAGGTGTCATCTCCGGCGCAGGGTCTTGTCACTTCACTGTGAGGAGCAACACATAATAATTTGACCAATGGATAGTACAGTGCTAGTACTCCTACTACTACTCCTACATTGGTAGTACTACTACTAGTAGTAGTAGCACCACCGTCTCGATTTAGGAGTACTACCACGTCCATCTGGATTTTATTATTTGACTAGCAATATCTAGTAATGCATGTCACCAAAAATGTACTACTCCCTCTGTAAATAAATACATGTTCTTTTATTCCTATCGGCGAGAGAAATTAATGTTTTTTTGCTACTCCTAACTAGAGTACTAATAGGATTACATGCAATGAACTAAACACTGCATGTCATGTTTGGTAGTCTCAAGTCATTGAAAGCATGCACGGCCCACATCTCTCATTGGTTGATATGTCACGAAATAAGAAACAAGGAGGGAGTTAATGCACCGTGCCTAAGTATTTTGGGATTATTTGGTTTTCGTAAGGTGACTTACACAACATTTTTGTTTACATGCATTAACATTTTATTAGTTAAATCAAAGGTCAAAACATGGCGCAAAATGCAAAGGGGACCAATAAACTAGTAAACATCAAACTTCTCCCGTTTGGCCCGAACTAGAGGTCCGGTGAGATGACTATACTACACCGGCACGGAGGGGGACGCAGCTTCATTGACTTATGGCAACTGCCTTTGGGTGAATGACATGTGGCCCCAGGGGGTGGCTGGCCCACCTATCATACAGCCAAAGGCTGGTGCAGTAGAGGGCCGAGGAGTAGTACGAAATCACTCGAATCGCAAGATCAGTTGACTAGAAGCTATGCTAGACCCATGGAGGCGATGAGCGCGAGCATCAGCCAGCTGTGCCAAATGGTCCACGGCGCCGGCCTGCGGCCCGTCACCGATGAACGTCTCCAGGTAGTATTGCTTGAGGCCGCTAGGGCGAGGGGCCGCTTGGACGACAGCTTCGTCTCCTTGTTCGACGAGGTCCTCGTCGGTTTCCTCGACAAGTTCACCATCGTCAAGAAGCTTGCGGACAACTTTGACGTAAGCCTCCAGTCAACGCGCCCAGGCTCTGCGATGCCCGCCGCCCTCAACGGCCACTATGGTAACAACCTATTCGACACACCGGTGGCCCTGCGACTGCCCGCCATCGCGCCAGAGAATGTCCACCTTGAGGTCGCGCTCACCACGCAGCGCCTGGCACAGCAAGACACCATCAACATAATCACCCACGTCTACGTGCAAATCGTCCACAAGGACTACTACATGCAAGAGGAGGACGATAGGACGCTGGCCTTCTTGGAGCTCAGGGCAACCTTGGACGGCACTGTTCAGAAGCACGTTGAGCTCGCCGCCAACGCCGCTGCTCCTCACACGTCGGTTGGTGACCCGGCACACTAGGGCGTGAGGATGTCGTTGAACGTTGATGGATCCGTATGTATTTTTATCTTTCCGTCAAATCCATGTAGTAGTATATGATACTACAGTAATTATCTTACCTTTCGCATCAACTTCATAATTTTCGTACGTACTCCATGCATGAACGGCGCCAGAACCAAACTTCTCATTACTCTAGGCAAAATCGTTATTTTCTATCTATCGGTCGCGCCATGGAGCAGGACCAAATTTTACAAGTTACGAGTTCAAAAGGAAAAGCCTGCTGTGTTCGCGTCGCACCCCCACACGGTTGGTCCGGCACGCCGCTCAAGCGGGAATGCGTGCGGTGTTGCATTTTAACTTACAAGTGGGACCGCGGTTGAGCAAACCGACTATCGGCAAACCCCCACCCCGCCCACCACGCGATGGCTGAGAAAACAGGAGGGAGAATAGATGGCTGTAGCATGGACTCCAAGAAAATTGGTGTCAGATGGGACTCGTGTGGGTGGCATGTGCCGTACTGCTAGATGTGAATGCTAGTTATGGCCCATGCCACCCCACTATATCGAGCCTATATCGAGGTACGTAGAACAAATTTCCTGCAGTCCATGCTCAGCCCTCCTCTATCTCTCTTCTCAGCCAGCCAGCGGACGCGCGGAGCCCATCGTCTGTTTGCTCACATGTGGCCCCACATGTCAGTGAAAACGCAAGAGGACCCACTGAACCTGCACACCTTTCACCTCGACGTGCTGGTGATGAAAAACAAATCCAATAAAGATCTTCGGTGGCCGCTTTTGGAGTTACTCAAGAGTAGTAAGATTCTATTTACAGTTTAACCCAAGATGCACATCTCGTGGCTTCAACTACCACTCTGTTTTCTTTCATGACACGACCTGGATGCTGGATGTCCCACATGTCGGCAAAAGGAGGAAGAACCCGACCAAATCTTCGGTTCTGCTCTCAGATGAGATTAGTGCACTTGTTGATACTCCTACTAGAATAGAGGCTAGAAATGAGACTAGATGCGAGGAATCAACGTCTACTTCTTTACACTCGAAGAAGAAAGAAGCACGCAAGATCGAGCCTCCGCAGATCAATAATGAATGCATCGAGAAGGCACTAATCCAACTTACAGGAGTAGTAAAATGTATTCTTGTGGTTCTTGTTTTCTTTGGTCTTGCTTTTCTAGTCAAAATTATCGTTGGAGTTCGTGCAAAACGGAGGTCCGTTTGGGGTCGTGCGTTGGAGTTGGCCTTACAAGTGGGACTACAGTTAAGGAAACAGACTATCGGCAAACCCCACCTCGCCCGCCGCGCGATGGCTGAAGTTAGAGAAACAACGAGGTTGAAGAGATTGCTCTAGCACGGACTCCAGGAAATAATATGGTGTCAGATGGATGTCGTGGTGGTGGCGTGTGCCGTACTCCTGGACGTGAATGCTTGTTCTGGCCCATGCCACCCTACTACTCCTACTATATTGTACTAGTATCGAGGATTTGAGGTGCTGGTTACGTACAGCGAACACATTAACATATGGCTACAGTAAAAACACCCGCCCGACGCGCGAAGCATGTGAAGCTAGTACAAATAGTGTACTACTCCCTCCGGTCCTCTTTAGTTTGCGTCTAAGCTCCATCCCGGAGACCAAGGCGACTAAGGCAGAGCAAAAGTTGGACAATCTTGCCCCTGAATAGCAGCAGAGGAGACGCTGGGTAGTTAATATGCGCATGCAAAAGATTGGCTTGCAGCCATATATTCTCGTGCCCACGTATTCCTCTCTCTCCATCTCTGCATGCATGCGCATCTCTCTCCTCTCCATCTCCTTGCATGCATCTCTCTGCATGCGGCTGGCTACCTTGGGAAGTTGCGAAGGATGTGCATGGGAGAAAGAGAAGGGAGTAGCTGCGGGCGAGCGAACAAAAGAAGGGGCAAAGTTGTAAAGAACTGCTAAAACATGCCAGTACGCAGAGCATTGAGGGGAAAATGAATTTTTCTAAAATGCAAACTATTGAGGACCGGAGGGAGTACTATTGTTGATTGGCCTCATCCGATAACCTGTTGCAATGCATGTACAATTATGTATTCGGAAAATATTTTTTTGCCTCATCGCACCAATCACTCAGAGAAGCGACTTGAAAGCCATTCATCAATTTAGTAAGTTTATCACAGGAATATCATTTTATTACATACAACAGGTCATCAACCCACATCGACAATGAGGATACATTATAAATACTAAAGTTTTCACCACACAACAAATAACAAGCCATGAAATGAACTTCAACTCAACCATTCCGCGATGTTGGAAATGCTTGCTTTGAACCACAAGTGATTCTCTGGGACGGGCCATCCGTTGTCGATCTGGAGACCAACGCAGGACTGATCATCCAGGCTGAAGCGTCCTACTATATCAGTACCAGGGTAGGGAACCACCCAAATGTCTGAGGTATAGACACAATTGCTTCTCATAAATGTGTCAACAACAGTTGGATCGCCTTTCACCATCATCGGATAGTTTTGTCCAAGGAAGAGCGAGTTTTCTCCAAGACTATCAATTCTGTGCCAGGGAGAAGGAGTCGGCGCTAGCACACTAGTATCCATCCCGAATACCATGCAACGGGTGTTGGAATAGGTCTGGAGAGTGCGACCATGGGAGACACCTGCTTCCCCTTAGCAGTAACATCATCAGTGGGCTGTATACACACAAGAAGAGGTGATCCATCGGAATTAGTTGCCAGGCGCCACAGAGTATATGGGCGCTGCTCATGATCATCACCATCGGCATCTCCCCCTTGGTTATAAAAATTTTCAAGTATAGGTGGTGGGATGTTCACGGGACCTTGGAAACACAAGAAGAAGGTTAATTAGTAAAGGGAAACTTGCTAACCCGCATGCATGTGGATGAAACAATTATAATTATGGTGGAAGACAAACGTACCGAAACTACGAGGATACCATGCAAAAAGAGTGCCACGAGTGGTGGCAGCAAACAAAAGGCCCTCATATTGAATTGCATCACAGTACTCATTCGTGCCCAGAAACTGATTTTTGAGCAATGTCCGTCGAGTAAAACCACTAAGGTTGGCAACAAGCTTGTCGAAGATAGCAACAACTTCATAGTTGTTGTAATTCCTAGAGCGGTTGGGAACTCGACAAATTGCTATCTTCCGTAGAAGACAGTCACCATGATCGTATTTGAACGCGCGTACATTACCGGTGTGCTCAACCTCTGGGCAGCGTGATGAGATTTTTGGAAGTGGAACCCAGTGATGAGTGTACACATTCACAAGTTCCGACTCGCAGTTGGACCCATTGTAAACAACCCAATCTCCATCTGCGCCCGCCCAAGCCTTGCCCTCAAGCGATGGCATCTTAACATCATATGTATCATTATCAAGCGGCATCAACTTGCACAGGGCGAGGCCTCTGTCGTGCCGGCGCCAGTCATCAGGGTCACGACGAAGAAGATAGGGGAGATCAAACCGCTCCTTGACTCTTGGGTTCTTTGTAATGATGTTATTAGTTGAGTCGAGAATGGGCTTGAACGAACCTACCATGCTAGCCGAGGTGATGACATCGCGCCGATCAATGAGTTCCTCCACCACGTCATCTTTCAGATCGGGGCAAGAATAACGGGGTCGTTTCCGGCCTGTTCCCTCCATGGAGAAGACGATCAAACAATGCCAGAAGAAAGGGTGAAGGGATGAAGTAAAATGGAGGAGGGAGAGCAAGAGCGTGCGACAACAGTTCCAAATCGAGAGGGAAAGGCGAAGAGTCGGTGGACGGTTGCGAGTTTGCCACGGTTCACGAAGAGGCGCCCCGGCCTACACGTTCGTTTGGAAATACTCCTACTACTCACTGTCGTCTCACTGATATGTTGGAACGGGACCACATGTCAACGAAACATGGTGTGTAATTTCTCGTGCAAAATGTGATCTGGCCGCGTTGGCCCGAGGTGTCGCATTAGTTATCGACCTTCATTTTTTTAATGGCGTGCCGATCAGTTTTGAAGCACGACTAACTGGTACTGTACGTGGAGAGTATGACAGCAGGGACCCGCCAAGGTCATGGCAGTACGCAAGCAAGTGCCTCCTTATTTCAAGCCAATAAAAAAATGGCTCATCCTAGTGGATTTCTGACATCTGGGTCCCATGCCATTATCAACGTAGTCAATAAACGAGAGAATTGCACAACGAGCGGCTGACACCAGGGACCCAGCAGCTCGCCCAGTTATTTTTGTTTTGGGTTAATTTGATGAATGCCACTCCAAATCTGGTGTATCCAAGAAATGCCACTGCAATTTCCAAAATTTGAAAAATGCCATTTCATGCCATTTCTAGTGGAATTTTTCGAAGTCTGGAGTGGCGTTTTTCAAAGTTTGCAAACTGCAGTGGCGTTTTTCATAGTTTGCAAAAATTGCAGTGGCATTTTTCAAAGTTTGGAAATTGCAGTGGCATTTTTATGAATCGCCATAATTGGAGTGGCATTTATCTAATTTGTTTTTGAGATGGAAGCAGGGTGTCAACTGGGCTGTGTGGGACACTCTGGCCTGTCTAGACAGCCTTTTCTTTTATGTTTACCACAGACCAGCCCAGTAGTTTTTTTTCTTTCTGAAAATGGCTAGCCCAGTTCTTTTGTGATTTTTCAAGTAAGTCGCTTTATCAGGCCTGCTGGGCTGCAAATCTTTCAAGACGAGGAGAGCTTCATCGGCTGGCCGAGAAAATGGCCTATCAGTAATGAGAAATGGGTTGTATATTTTTAAAACACATCAAACCGGCAATTATTTTCAAATATCTTTTTTTCATTTTGAGATTTTAAATTGCATTGATTTTGATGCGTGGACAATTTATTGGATTTTTATATTGATATACATTTATTTTTAAAATCAGTCTGAATGTGACTCGAAATTTCGGGATTAAAAACAGTTCAGACCACACCGACATATGCAAAATTTCTTATAATTTTTTAACCGTGGCCACAATATGGGCTGTAATGCTATCAAAAAGAATATGGGCTCCAAAAAAACCCGTAAGAATTAGCAAATGGGCTATAAATTATTTGAAATAATGGCAGATGGGCTGTATGCTGTTTTCCACAGATTTGAGGCTTTCCACAGATGGCCTGTATACTGTTGGATGTCCATCCAACGGCCGTCGTGCTTCTTCAATCTCTGCTCTTCCTGCTCCAGCCGCTCAAACAAGCGCCGGCGGGACTGCCTGCTCCCTCTTCCCCGCGGCCGGCTGTGCTACCGCGCATGCCTCACCGCCCCACCGTACTCCCATCGCTGGCCTAGCCATCCCTCTACTCACCCACACCTACTGTTATTCTCCGGCGACAGCAGACGAACCAGTAAACCCTCGTACAGTCGTACTCCCCTCCGCGTGGGAAACAAAAACAACGGCCGAGTCTTCCCTGCCTCCATGTCGTTCCCTTCCTAGGCCTCGCCGTTGTCCACCGCCCTGGTGCTCTCGGCGTGGCGTGGTCAGCGTTGTCAACGACCGACATGCATCTGAAGTGCACTGTACGTGGAGAGGCTGACAGCTGGGTCCACGGCCGCACACAAGGAAATGCCTCCTTATTACATGCAAAATAATGATTTCCTCCACCCGACATCTGGGACCCACTGAAACGGCCTCTGTATTTCGTGAAAAAACATTACCGCCGCTGACAGCTCGGACCCACCAGTTATATCTTCGCACGCAAGGAAGTGCCTCCTTATTACGCACAAAAAAATGAATACTCCCCCTGCTAGCTGGGACCCAGTATAGTGGGCCTACTAAGTTGACGGGGATGAAGGGCTTTGTCAACTTAGTCAATATGCACGATTCTAGCTCGACTGACCATACGATGTCCATCCAACGGCCGTAGTGCTTCTTCAACCTCTGGTCTTCTTGCTCCAGCCGCCCAAAGCAGCGCCGGTCGTGCCGCCTGCTCCTGCCTCCCGTGGCCGGCTGTGCTGCCGTGGAGGCGTCATCGCACCCATACTACTCCCACCGCTGGCCAGGCCATCCCTCCACTCCACTCACCCACACCCCCTGTTATTATGCGGCAACGGTAGCGTAGCCGAACCAGTGAACCCTCGTACTCCTCTCCGCGTGGGCATCCACTGCCGCGTCTTCCCCGGCTTTGCGTCGTCCCCTTCCTAGGCGTCGCGGTCGTCCACCGCCGTGGTGCTGTCGGCGCGGCGTGGTCAATGTGGTCAAAGACCGAATTTCGTCGGAAGAATAATGTACGTGGAGAGGCTGACAGCTGGGTCCACGGCAGCCGCAAGGAAGTGCCTCCTTATTACGCGGAAAATAATTATTCCTCCGCCTCACAGGAGGGACCCACCAGACGCCCACCAGTATATCGCAAAAAAACGTTTGCCCCTGACTTCTCGGACCCACCCGACGGTCCATCGTATTTCGTGAAAAAACGTTCCCCCTGCTGTCAGATCAGACACACCGGAAGTGCCACCTTATTACGCACAAAAAACTGAATACCCCCTGCTAGCTGGGACCCACCTTAGTGGCAGGTTGACTTGTGGGCCTACTAAGTTGACGGGGACGGAGGGCTTTGTCAACTTAGTCAATATGCACGATTCTAGCTCCAGTGACTGTATGATGTCCATCCAACGGCCGTAGTGCTACTTCAACCTCTGGTCTTCTTGCTCCAGCCGCCCAAACCAGCGCCAATCGTGCCTCGTGCTCCTACCTCCCGTGGCCGGCTGCGATGTGGCGGAGGGCTCACCGCCCCCTACTACTCCCACCGCTGGCCAGGCCATCCCTCTACTCACCCACACCCCCTGTTATTCTGCGGCGACGGCATCCTCACACCGCAGCGAACCAGCGAACCCTCGTACTCCTCTACGCGTGGGCATCCACTGCGGCGTCTTCCCCGGCTCCGCGTCATCCCCTTCCTAGGCCTCGCCGTCATCGACCGTCCTGGTGCTCTCGGCGCGGCGTGGTCAACGTGGTCAAGGAACGACTTCCATCGGACGTGGACTGTACGTGGAGAGGCTGACAGCTGGGTCCACAGCCGCAACAAGGAAGTGCCTCCTTATTACGTGAAAATAATTATTCCTCCACCTGACAGCGGGGACCCACCGGACGGGCCACCAGTATTTTGCAAAAAAAATTGTTTCCCCCTGACTGCTGGGAGCCACCGAACAGGCCACCGTATTTCACGAAAAAAACGTCCCCCCCCCCGCTGTCATCTCGGACTCATCGGAAGTGCCTCCTTATTACGCACAAAAAAATGAATACTCCCCCGGCTAGCTGGGACCCACCTTGCTGGGAGGCTGATTTGTGGGCCAACTAAGTTGACGGGGATGAAAGGCTTTGTCAACTTAGTCAATATGAACGATTCTAGCTCCATTGACCATACGATGTCCATCCAATGGCCGTAGTGCTTCTTCAACCTCTGGTCTTCTTGGTCCAGCCGCCCAAAGCAGCGCCGGTTGTGCCGCATGCTCCTGCCTCCCGTGGCCGGCTATGCTGCCGCAGAGGCCTCACGGCCCCCTACTATTCCCACCGCTGGCCAGGCCCTGCGGCGACGGCAACCTCATACCGTAGCCGAACCAGCGAACCCTCGTAGTCCTCTCCGCGCGGGCTTCCACTGCCGCATCGTCCCCTTCCTAGGCCTCGCCGTCGTCTACCGCCGTGGTGCTCTCCGCGTTGCGTGGTCAATGTGGTCAAGGAACGACTTCCATCGGAAGAGTACTGTACGTGGAGAGGCTGACAGCTGGGTCCACGGCCATAGCCCAGTTTTTTGTGATTTGCCAAGTAAGTCGCTTTGTCAGGCCTGTTGGGCTGCAAATCTTTCAAG